>NW_026619481.1:0-8151 GCF_000801105.2 Raphanus sativus | reverse complement strand
CACAACTCCTATGAGATTTATTCAACTTCTTGGTTATTCTCCACTGATTAGTGGTTCCAAATAAAGCTTCTTAGATCGTGGTTCATCCTGGTTTGATAAGAATAATGAAGATATTGCCATATGTCCGAACAGGCCAATCTGGAATCATTTGGATAGAAAGTGGGATATCTTCTTACTCACAACTCCTGTGAGATTTATTCAACTTCCTGGTTATTCTCCACTGATTAGTGGTTCCCAATCAAGCTTCTTATATATTGGTTCATCCTGGTTTGATAAGAATCATGAAGATATTGACATATGTCCGAACAGGCTAATCTGGAATCATCTGGATAGAAAGTGGGATTTCTTCTTACTCACAACTCCTATGAGATTTATTCAACTTCCTGGTTATTCTCCACTGATTAGTGGTTCCAAATAAAGCTTCTTAGATCGTGTTTCATCCTGGTTTGATAAGAATCATGAAGATATTGCCATATGTACGAACAGGCTAATCTGGAATCATCTGGATAGAAAGTGGGATATCTTTTTACTCACAACTCCTATGAGATTTATTCAACTTCCTGGTTATTCTCCACTGATTAGTGGTTCCAAATAAAGCTTCTTAGATCGTGGTTCATCCTGGTTTGATAAGAATCATGAAGATATTGCCATATGTCCGAACAGGCTGATCTGGAATCATCTGGATAGAAGGTGGGATATCTTCTTACTCACAACTCCTATGAGATTTATTCAACTTCCTGGTTATTCTCCACTGATTAGTGGTTCCAAATAAAGCTTCTTAGATCGTGGTTCATCCTGGTTTGATAAGAATCATGAAGATATTGCCATATGTCCGAACAGGCTAATCTGGAATCATCTGGATAAAAAGTGGGATATCTTCTTACTCACAACTCCTATGAGATTTATTCAACTTCCTGGTTATTCTCCACTGATTAGTGGTTCCAAATAAAGCTTCTTAGATCGTGGTTCATCCTGGTTTGATAAGAATCATGAAGATAATGGCATATGTCCGAACAGGCAAATCTGGAATCATCTGGATAGAAGGTGGGATATCTTCTTGCTCACAACACTTATGAGATTTATTCAACTTCCTGGTTATTCTCCACTGATTAGTGGTTCCAAATAAAGCTTCTTAGATTGTGGTTCATCCTGGTTTGATAAGAATCATGAAGATATTGCCATATGTCCGAACAGGCTAATCTGGAATCATCTGGATAGAAAGTGGGATATCTTCTTACTCACAACTCCTATGAGATTTATTCAACTTCCTGGTTATTCTCCACTGATTAGTGGTTCCCAATCAAGCTTCTTAGATATTGGTTCATCCTGGTTTGATAAGAATCATGAAGATATTGCCATATGTCCGAACAGGCTAATCTGGAATCATCTGGATAGAAAGTGGGATATCTTCTTACTCACAACTCCTATGAGATTTATTCAACTTCCTGGTTATTCTCCACTGATTAGTGGTTCCAAATAAGCTTCTTAGATCGTGGTTCATCCTGGTTTGATAAGAATCATGAAGATAATGGCATATGTCCGAACAGGCAAATCTAGAATCATCTGGATAGAAGGTGGGATATCTTCTTGCTCACAACACTTATGAGATTTATTCAACTTCCTGGTTATTCTCCACTGATTAGTGGTTCCAAATAAAGCTTCTTAGATCGTGGTTCATCCTGGTTTAATAAGAATCATGAAGATATTGTCATATGTCCGAACAGACTAATCTGGAATCATCTGGATAGAAAGTGGGATATCTTCTTACTCACAACTCCTATGAGATTTATTCAACTTCCTGGTTATTCTCCACTGATTATTGGTTCCAAATAAAGCTTCTTAGATCGTGGTTCATCCTGGTTTGATAAGAATAATGAAGATATTGCCATATGTCCGAACAGGCTAATCTGGAATCATCTGGATAGAAAGTGGGATATCTTCTTACTCACAACTCCTATGAGATTTATTCAACTTCCTGGTTATTCTCCACTGATTAGGGGTTCCAAATAAAGCTTCTTAGATCGTGGTTCATCCTGGTTTGATAAGAATCATGAAGATATTGCCATATTTCCGAACATGCTAATCTGGAATCATCTGGATAGAAAGTGGGATATCTTCTTACTCAAAACTCCTATGAGATTTATTCAACTTCCTGGTTATTCTCCACTGATTAGTGGTTCCAAATAGAGCTTCTTAGATCGTGGTTCATCCTGGTTTAATAAGAATCATGAAGATATTGCCATATGTCCGAACAGCCTAATCTGGAATCATCTGGATAGAAAGTGGGATATCTTCTTACTCACAACTCCTATGAGATTTATTCAACTTCCTGGTTATTCTCCACTGATTAGTGGTTCCAAATAAAGCTTCTTAGATCGTGGTTCATCCTGGTTTGATAAGAATCATGAAGATATTGCCATATGTCCGAACAGGCCAATCTGGAATCATCTGGATAGAAAGTGGGATATCTTCTTACTCACAACTCCTATGTGATTTATTCAACTTCCTGGTTATTCTCCACTGATTAGTGTTGACATGAAGAAATAAAGAGTATTAGTCATGATAGTAAGATCAAGAATGGCGTAAAGGAGTAAGATAGATCAGCATGGTTAGAATAAGCAAAGAATCAACTTACCTTGGAAGACACGTCTGTCCGTACAACCTAACCTACCTTGGAGAGCAAGACTTGGAGAGAAGGTGACTTAAAGTCAAGAGATGGCAAGAAGAATATCTCTGATCGACAATAGGAAGAAGAGAGACGTTGAGAAGCAAAGTCACGGGTTGGTTAATGATTCAAGATCTCTCCCACCCGTTAGGACCTGTCGCTCTCCACCTGACCAAGTCTGTGCATTCCAGTCCAAGAGTAGTCTAGTTTATATTATTTCTAGGATATCTTTGTTTATTATTGTCGACTGATCTATGTCTCCCTTGTCTCTCTTTAAATACTCATGTACTAGAAACATATCAAGTAAGGAAATATAATTCCTCTTCTTATTTTTCTCTCTTGCGCAATATCACTCTCTCTCTCTCTCTCTCGGATTCTCACTCTGTTCTTGATTAATCTTCACACATACACTCTTGATTCATACAATTTATCATGGTATCAGAGCATCAAAGCTCTTGAAACCTATTTCTCTTCCGCAAATCTACTCTGTTCTTGTTTCAAATTCATCTCACAAACTTTCTCTCTCCTGTTCTTGGCGATTTGAAGAAAGATGGATGAACACAACAGCAACCACAAACATCTCAACATTCCTGTGACCTTGAAAGGGGTTAATTACCTCTTCTGGGCCAGGATGGTGAAGAGAGCTCTTGGAGGCAAAGGCTTGTGGAAGTATGCAACAACTGAAGCACCCACAAAGCCTACTGTCCAAGAAGAGAAGGGAAAAGAGAAAGAAGAAGCTGATGAAGACAAATGGGGCCAAGAAGACCTCATGGTGCTCTCAGCTCTCCTTAGTTCTCTTGAACCCGCAATCATGGAGTCCTACTCCTACTGTGAGACCACCAAGCAGCTATGGGACACTCTGTACAAAGTGTATGGGAATGTTTCCAACCTGACAAGGGTCTTTGAAGTGAAGAAAGCTCTCAATGGTCTCAACCAAGGGGACATGGAGTTTCAATCACACTTTGGCAAGTTCAGATCTCTTTGGGCCGAGCTGGAGCTGCTGAGACCTCACACTGTGGATCCTGACATTCTCCTAGCCAGGCGTGAAGAAGACAAAGTCTTTGGAATGCTTCTCACCCTCAACACATCCTATGGAGCACTAATCAAACACATCTTAAGAGCTGATAAACTCCCTGACCTAGATGATGTTTGTGCACAAATCCAGAAGGAAGAAGGGTCAGTAAGCTTGTTTGGAAGCAAAGGAGACTTAAACATGGCGCATCAAGCTGAGGAGATTGTTGCCAACAAAGCTGCCTACAAGCATGAGGATAGGAAGTCCTTGATCTGTGACCACTGCAAGAAGAAGGGTCATCTCAAAGACAAGTGCTGGATCCTGCACCCTCACCTAAAGCCAAACAAGTTCAAGGAACCAAGATCACAGTACCAGGATGCAAGAGCTAACTTCTCAGCTGATGGTGTTGAACCGGCGACTCCAAACCAAGGTGGTGGAAGCGCAATGGCATCTACATCAGTGTACAATACACCAAGGCCTAACCTGGATGAACTCCTCAAGAAGTCTGACTTGGATGCTCTCATCAAGGCCCTAAAAGAATCTGGTATCTCTAGAACTCTTGGTATCTCTCTCAATGCTTCTCACACTGCTGGTGATGTTTTAAACTTGTTAAAATCGGCTAAACCATTGATAATTGACTCTGGTGCTTCACATCATATGATTAGTGATTTAAACCTGATTAAAAACATAGTTCCAGCCTTAGGAAATGTGATGATAGCTAATGGTGATAAAATCCCAATTAAAGGGGTTGGCGATCTTAAGCTATTTGATAAAGAATCAAAAGCCTTTTATATGCCAACCTTTGCTTCAAACCTGTTATCTGTTAAGAGAGTCACAAATGATTTAAACTGTCATGTTACTTTCACTCCTAACAGTGTGTATTTTCAGGATATTGATTCAAGTAAGTTGCTTGGAAAAGGTGTCACAAAAGGAGATTTATACTTGCTTGAGGACACAAGACCAGCATCTGATTTATCTGTTGCATTTGTTTCTGTTTCTGATTTCCCTAAAGATGTAATGTGGCATGCTAGATTAGGACATCCTCATTCTCATGCCTTAAACATCCTGTTGCCTAGTGTTAATTTTCAAAATGATTGTGAAGCTTGTATTCTAGGAAAACATTGTAGAATTGTGTTTCCTAAATCCAAGACTATCTATGATAATTGTTTTGACTTGATTCATTCGGATGTATGGACTGCCCCATGTGCATCTAGAGAACACCATAAGTATTTCGTGACATTCATAGATGAAAAGTCTAAGTACACTTGGATAACTCTGTTGCAATCTAAAGATAGGGTGCTAGAAGCTTTTAAAAATTTTCAAAACTACATCACTAACCATTTCAATGTCAAGATTAAAATTCTTAGATCAGATAATGGTGGTGAGTACACTAGCACAGCCTTCAAACAACACTTAGCCGCGCATGGAATCATACATCAAACTAGCTGTCCCTATACTCCACAACAAAATGGTGTGGCTGAAAGGAAGAATAGGCATCTAATGGAGGTGGCCAGGAGCATTATGTTTCATGCAAATGTCCCTAAGAGGTTTTGGGGTGATGCAGTTGTCACTGCCACTTACCTTATCAACCGCACTCCCACTAGAGTCCTACTTGATTCCACACCATATGAGGTACTGAACAAAACTAAACCTTCCATAGATCATTTGAGGGTTTTTGGGTGTGTTTGCTTTGTCTTTGTACCAGGAGAACTAAGGAACAAGCTAGAACCTAAGAGCACTAAGGCTATGTTTATTGGCTACTCTACACATCAGAAGGGATACAAGTGTTATGTTCCAGAGACAAGAAGGGTCCTAGTGTCAAAGGATGTGAAGTTTCTGGAATCAAAAGGCTATTATGCTGAGAGGAGTTGGGAAGAGCTTGAAAATCTATCTCAATCTGCCTCGGACAGAGCAAGTAACCTTAGAGTGGTGATGGAGAGGCTTGGCATCAGTTTGTCTAGATCACCAGCCCCGGTCAGTGAGGTTCCAACACAAGCTACTGAAGAAGCAGCTACAGATGTTGAGATCACTCATCTTGATCCTGAAGGGGGTGATAGTACTGAGCAACAACCAATGCAACCTCAAGAAACCTCAGTATCTCATGATCAAGATGAGATGATAGCACCAACCGGAGTCACTGAAGCTGAAACAGAACCTGAGCAGATACAACCTAGAAGAAGTACAAGGATCAGGAAACCAGCTTCAGATTGGACTAAGACAAGAGTGTACTTCAATGCAGAAGCCGTGGCACACCCCATTAGTGCAGTATGCTCACTAGCTCACTACCCAGCAGAGCATCAAGCTTTCATCACCGAAGTGGATCAAGAATGGATTCCAAAGACATATGAGGAAGCCATGCAAGATGAGGAGTGGGGAGCATCTGTTGGAGATGAGATGGGAGCTATGGAAAAGAATGGAACTTACTTTGAAAGTGAGCTTCCCAAAGGAAAGAAAGCAGTGACAAGCCGGCTGATCTTCACAATCAAGTATGGAGCCAATGGAAAACCAGAGAGGAAGAAAACCAGACTGGTGGCAAGAGGCTACACTCAAGTTTATGGTGAAGATTACTTGGATACATTTGCACCAGTGGCAAAACTGCACACCATAAGAATCCTACTCTCACTTGCGGTCAACTTGGAGTGGGACTTGTGGCAAATGGATGTGAAGAATGCATTTCTTCAAGGAGAGTTAGATGATGAAGTATACATGAGACCTCCTCCTGGCCTTGAAGACATGGTGAAACCAGGAAATGTGCTTAGACTCAGGAAGGCCATCTACGGATTGAAACAATCTCCAAGAGCATGGTACCACAAGCTAAGCTCAACCTTGAATGGAAGAGGCTTTGTGAAATCACAAGCAGACCATTCTCTCTTCACGCTCACCAGCAAGGAAGGCATCATAGTCATTCTGGTATATGTGGATGACATAATCATCACTGGTAGCAACAAGGAAGGTATCATCTCAACTAAATCTTTCCTTAAATCTACTTTTGATATTAAGGATTTGGGAGAGTTAAGGTACTTCCTTGGGATTGAATTTTGCCGCTCTAAAGAGGGGTTGTTCATATCTCAAAGGAAGTACACACTTGATATCTTGAATGAGGCAGGAACCATTGGAAGTAGACAGGCCAAAACACCATTGGAAGAAGGCTACAAGGTGCTGCGAGAGGGGGAGTATGAAGCTACTCCATTCAAAGATGTCAAGAAGTATAGAAGAATGGTGGGCAAGCTCATCTATCTAACCATTACCAGGCCTGATGTGTGCTTTGCCGTGAACCAAGTAAGCCAGCACATGGGATCTCCTAAGGTTCATCACTGGAATATGGTGGAAAGGATCTTAAGATACTTGAGAGAAGCGCCTGGTCAAGGAGTGTGGATGGCATGTAACAAGAACACTGAAGTGGTTGGGTACTGTGATGCTGATTGGGCTGGAGATAGAGTTGATAGAAGATCAACTACAGGCTATTGCACCTTCATTGGAGGGAATCTGGTCACATGGAAGAGCAAGAAGCAGAAGGTGGTATCATGCTCAAGTGCTGAGGCAGAGTATAGATCAATGAGGAAGCTTACAAGTGAGCTTATATGGATCAAGGGACTGCTAAAAGACTTGGGGATCGAGATCAACACACCAATGACTATGCATTGTGACAACCAGGCGGCAATACACATAGCATCCAACTCAGTGTTTCATGAGAGAACCAAACACATAGAAGTAGACTGCCACAAGGTGAGACAGGCCGTGGAGCAGCAAGTAATTCTCCCATGCTACACAAGAAGTGAAGACCAGCTAGCTGATATCTTCACAAAGGCAGCAAGTACCAAAGTGTGTGAGTCCATCCATCCGAGGATGGGACTCATAGATATCTCATGTCACTGATCTCTCCTCCATGGAGTGATCTACTCTTTTTCCTTGGCTTGGATTTTATCCCACTGGGTTTTGCCTAGCTAAGGTTTTAATGAGGGATTGCTTCATGGCTTCCAAGCTTGACTTGTTTCATATGGTCAAGCTTGAGGGGGAGTGTTGACATGAAGAAATAAAGAGTATTAGTCATGATAGTAAGATCAAGAATGGCGTAAAGGAGTAAGATAGATCAGCATGGTTAGAATAAGCAAAGAATCAACTTACCTTGGAAGACACGTCTGTCCGTACAACCTAACCTACCTTGGGAGAGCAAGACTTGGAGAGAAGGTGACTTAAAGTCAAGAGATGGCAAGAAGAATATCTCTGATCGACAATAGGAAGAAGAGAGACGTTGAGAAGCAAAGTCACGGGTTGGTTAATGATTCAAGATCTCTCCCACCCGTTAGGACCTGTCGCTCTCCACCTGACCAAGTCTGTGCATTCCAGTCCAAGAGGTAGTCTAGTTTATATTATTTCTAGGATATCTTTGTTTTATATTGTCGACTGATCTATGTCTCCCTTGTCTCTCTTTAAATACTCATGTACTAGAAACATATCAAGTAAGGAAATATAA
>NW_026619480.1:0-8152 GCF_000801105.2 Raphanus sativus | reverse complement strand
TTTTAGTGTATCACCTAGGGTATTTCATTGGATGTTGAATTGGAGCCAAAAAATTATTCAAGCGCGATGAAGTGCTTTCTAGAACTCGGATACTCAGCTGGACACCTCCACTGTCGTGGCAGTGATCGCTTTGCAGATCGATCTCACCACTAGCTGTCGTTGGGATGAGGATCGCATTGCAAGCTTTAGAGAACGGGTCCGATCAGTTCACTTACCACCCTAAATCTACTTTCGCTGATTAGGGATACTAAGCCTCATTCAAATACATGTCAAGTTATCATCCAAGCGGTTAACTAGGTAATGACTAGTGATCTAACATCAAGTGATCAGTTTAATGAAAGCAGTAAAGAACAGTATGAATGAAGAACAGTTATGGATCGCTTATCTATGTTTAGCCATGTCTCAACACCCTAAAAACCCTAGGCGAGCAAGCTCACTACTCGATCATGATGCAAATAAACAAAGACATAAATCCTGGATAAAATTGCATAAGAACAGAGTATGAAACAATAGGGTTCAGATGATCTTCTCTAGAGAGGATGGATTCTTCTCCCTTACAAGTTGCAAAGCGCAAATACTCAGTGTTTCTCTTTTGTAAAAACTAGCGTTAGAAAATTATAAATAGATAGATGGCGTTTTTATATTGGAGGCGCCAATCAGAAGAAAAGAGATTAGGGCAACATGGCTTTAATTCCCGAAATAGAAGTTTCCATATCGTCTGGAACAATCTCCGGATCACTCCGTCTGCTTGTTCCGCTTGAGAGAGAACAGTCTCGGGACTGTTCTCTTGAGTTTTCCCGCAGGAATGCTCAAAGGACTTCTTTTTCATCAGGCACCTTCTCCTTCTTTCTTCTACTAACTCCAGACCTGTAAAAGGTCAAAAAGGACTAGACTGACACGAATTAGTGACTTGAAACAAAGGAAACATATATACAAGATGTTGCAAAAACACCATATATCAGCCACCCGCTCCGCGTCCCAAGCCTCCAGTGAAAGCCGAAAGCCAGAATGCGGGTAAACCAAACATTGTGAACGCCAGCGATCCTGGAGGAAACGCGAAGGTACCGGGAAGCCTACGGGGACAGCTCCCCAACAGTGCAGCCGCAGCTGAAGCCGGGGCCATTCCGATACCGCCGGCCGTGGACCCGAACCGCTACCAGCCTCCACCACCGCCACCGCAGCTCCTGCAATGACTGCCCAAGGACCCACATACTTGGACATGATGAGGCATATGAGAAATATGCAGATGGAGTTGTTCAGCGGTAAGGCAGATGCCATTGTTGCTGATAATTGGAGAGACAGCTTGAGAGGAACTTCCTTTCTGCCTGATGCCCGCCAGAGTTTCGCAGAGATCTGGCAGTTCACCATCTCAAGGGTGATGCCCTAGTCTGGTGGGAGGGGTAGTCGACAGCTTCAAATGGGATCCGCCTAACGTATGATGACTTTTTGGAGGAGTTTAACGGTAAGTACTTTCCTTTGGAGGCCATGGACCAATTGGAAAGCAAGTTCCAGGACATTCGTCAGGGCTCGAGGAATGTAAGAGAGTACGGAGATGAGTTTCACAGACTCAGGAGGTTTGCAGGGCACTACTTGAGCGACCGAGAGTTGGTCCGACAGTTCCTCAAAGGGAATGAGGATTGAGTTAAGGAATAGTTGCAATGTGCGAGACTACCGCAACATTCACGAGATAATCAAGAAGGCTGCTGAGCAGGAAGGGAGGGTTGATGAAGAATGGAAGCAGAACCAGCCTCCCAGAACCTGGGAGTCAAACGGACCCGGGACGCAGCGCCGTCTGGAGAGGTCGCTCCGGCAGGCCTCAGTGTCGGAGGTGCAATCGGAACCACTCCGGAGAGTGTCGGGTGGGCGTGTGCTATAAATTGCGGGTAACCCGGCATGTCTACCGAGACTGCCAGAATGAAAGACAAGTGCGACCGGGCAGAATCCGATGTTACCGGTTGCAACCAGGAAGGACACGTATCCCGAGACTGCAGAGTGCAGCTAGGAGGGAACGCAGAGGGAGCACCACCTCAACAGCAGAGGGAACCAGCTGGAAGACCACGCGCATACGTGGCTGAGGCCCCCGAGGGTCCCGAACCGATTGCGGGTATGCTCTATCTTCAAATGTCCTTTGCACTTAAGTGAGATTAGATTTTGGTTGCATAGCTTAGCGTTAGTATCATGTAGGATCCGTCGCGGTCGGGAGAGTGGCGGCGTTCACTCTCTTCGACACCCGGGCAACCCATAGTTTTGTAAGCCCCGACCTTACTCGGGGTGGAACTTTTCGGGGAGCTACAACACTCAAGTCGCGGGGGTTGGAACTGCGGGGAAGAAAAGATGATGACTAAAGGAAAGTACGGGAAGTGCCGGTGGTCCTCGCAGGCATAAACCTACCCGCGACCTGATGGAGTTGGAGCTCGACTGTTACGAAGTGATATTGGGAATGGACTGGTTGGCTCGGCACGGAGCTGTAGTTGACTGTGCCAAGGCGTGTGTTCGAATTCTACTAGATGGAAGGAGTATCGTATACTGGGGAATGAAGACTAGGGCTGGAGTGTCGGTTATATCGATGGTACAAGCCGAATAAGCAATTAGAAAAGGGAGTGAAGCTTTTCTAGCCACCATAGATATGGTGGGGGGGGGTGGACGGGAGGCGCCGGAGTGTTGAAGGTATTCCCGTAGCAGCGGAATATACGGATGTGTTTGAACCCTTACGCGGACCTCCCCCACACCGGAATACTGCTTTCACGATTGAACTTGAACCCGAGACCGCCCCAGTGTCCAAGGCGCTCTACCGATTGGCACCGGCAGAAATGGCGGAACTCAAGAAACAGTTGGAAGACCTAGTAGAGAAAGGGATTCATAAGACCAAGTAGCTCACCGGTGGGTGCGCCGGTTCTGTTCGTAAAGAAAAAAGACAGGAGTATGCGCCTCTGCATAGACTACCGGGGATTTGAACAAGGTGACCGTTAAAACAAGTACCCCCTTCCCCGCATAGACGAGCTTGTGGATCAGTTAGGGGGAGCCACTTGTTTCTCAAAGATCGATATCACGTCAGGATACCATCAAATTCCCATCCACGAGGAAGATATTAGGAAGACGGCGTTCCGCACCCGATATGGGCATTATGAGTTCGTGGTAATGCCCTTCGGTCTGACTAACGCACCGCCGCTTTAATGGGATTGATGAACGATATCTTCCATGAATACCTGGACTGATGTGTGATTGTCTTCATCGACGACATTTGGTTTACTCTAAGAGCAGAGAAGAACATGAACGACACCTGGCTATGGTATTGGATAAGTTAAGGAAGCATAGGTTGTATGTGAAACTCAGAAAGTGCAGTTTTGGCAGCGGAAGATTGGGATTCTTGGGACACGTGATTTCCGAGGCTGGTGTGGAAGTCGACCCGGAGAAAATAGAAGAAATCACGAAATGGCCGACAACGCCAACCGAGATTCGTAGTTTCCTAGGCCTGGTTGGGTATTACCCGCAAATTCGTTGAAGGATTTGCAGCAGTAGCAAGACCCCTTACTCGGTTGACGAGCCAAAGAAGGAAAATTCACATGGACGGAAGCATGCAAAGAAGGATTTAGACAGCTAAAGGAAGCCCTGACAAGGACCCCGGTACTGGTCTTACCCAAACCTGAAATACCCTTCACCGTTTATACTGATGCATCTGGAGTGGGGTTAGGATGTGTACTCATGCAAGAGGGACGGGTCATTGCATATGCGTCCAGGCAACTACGAAAGCACGAGGCTAATTACCCGACGCATGACTTGGAACTGGCAGCTGTAGTCTTTGCCCTAAAAATCTGGCGATCATATCTATACGAAGAGAAGGTACAGATCTACATGATTCATAAGAGCCTAAAGTACGTCTTCACCCAGGGGGACCTTAATCTACGCCAGCGCCGATGGATGGAACTACTAGTGGATTACGACCTGAACATTGAATACCACCCGGGAAAGGCCAACCTGGTAGCGGACGCCTTGAGCAGGAGGAAAGCCATTGTATCTGCAGTCAAGGAAACACAAGAGCTAGCTGTGACCCTAGCACATTTGCGCCTACGTGCAACGACAGTAGATGAGGATGGTGCTGGATTAGAGGCAGTGGAGCAAGCTGACCTGTTTAGACGCATTCGTAGCGCCCAGGAGACGGATCCCGCTCTTCGGGAAATGGTTGATAAAGAGGTAGTCGGATATCGCACCGCCAGCAATGGGACCATCCTGTTTAGAGGTCGAGTATGTGTACCCAATGGAAGGGAACTGAAGGAGGAAATATTAGCACATGCCCACCAATTGCGATTTTCGATCCACCCGGGTATGACAAAAATGTACCACGACCTGAAGCAATACTACCATTGGGAAGGAATGAAAAAAAATGTGGGTGAGTGGGTCTCCCGGTGTCGGACTTGTCAGTTAGTTAAAGCTGAACGTGGGGTTCCCGGGGGTCTTTTACAATAATTACCCCTACCACAATGGAAGTGGGATATGGTGACGATGGACTTTGTCACGGGGGTGCCAAGAACGACATGAAACAAGGATGCAATATGGGTTATAGTCGACCGCCTGACCAAATCGGCCCACTTTCTACCTATCAGGACCACTGATAAGACCGAAGATTTGGCACGGGAAATACTTGAACACGATAGTAAGGGTTGCATGGGGTACCAGTCAGTATAGTATCGGATAGGAGACCCGAAGTTTACCTCCAACTTTTGGCAAGCCTTTCAGAAGGCACTAGGGACTAAAGTCCATCTGAGCACCGCATATCACCCCCAGAGAGACGGACAGTCCGAGAGAACCATACGGACATTGGAGGACATCCTCCGATCGAGTGTCCTGGATTGGGGAGGTAAATGGGGCGAACATCTACTTTGGCGAGTGTCTCCTATTATAACTAGTTATCATTCGAGCATCGGATTGTCTCCCCATGAAGCACTATACGGTCGACCATGCCGCACCCCCCTTATGCTGTACCGAAGTGGGGGAGACCCCGTGACATGACACCGGAGTTAGTCCAAGAGGCAAGAGAACAAGTGGAACTTCTCAATGGAGAAGTTGAAAGAAGCACATGAACGCCAGAAGAGTTATGCCGACAAGCATAGAAAGAATTTAGAGTTCTCAGTGGGAGATGAGGTGTATTTAAAAATGAGGACCTTCCGAGGGAGTGACCCAAACCGGAAGTTGAAGAAGCTGAGGCCTAGGTATATGGGCCCGTATGTCATAACGGAATGGATTGGCGCGGTCGCGTACCGACTTGCCTTACCGGTAGCATTGTCAGACTTTCACGACGTGTTTCACGTGTCGGTACTCCGGAGGGTAGTACGAGAACCGGAGCTAATTCTATCACACCCACCCGCGGACGCACGGCGTAATCTGACACTAGTTAGTGAGCCGTAAGGATCATGGATAAAAAGAAAGTTAGTAGTCGCGGGAAAAAGACAAGGATGGTGCTAGTCCGTTGGAAAAGGGACGGATCTATGAAGATGTGTCGGAACCTGAATTGCAACTGCGGAATAGTCACCCTGAGATGTTTGAGGATCTTGAGAGAAACTGGGACGAGACCCAGAATTCGGGGACGAATTCGTTTCTAATGGGGGAGAGTTGTAGCATCCCGGGCCCAGCCAAAATGAAATCCAAGAGCTGCAGGCCCAAGTGAGTGAACCCTACCCCAAGGCTCTCCCATTTCTTATAAAAAGGGCAGCACTCCTAGGGTTTCATCACAAGAGATACAGCAAGTGAAGCCCTGCCCGACCAGAACCTCGCCGCCGCCCCGCCGCCGACGACCAGCCGCCGCCGCCGATCGCTGATGTTCGCTCGCCGCCCGCCGACCGTCCGCGCGCAGCCCGAGCCGTCGATCCCTAGCCCCCAGCCGTCGTCTCCTTGATTCCTTTTCTTGTAACCTTCTCAGATCTGAACCTTAAGGTAATCTAGATCTCTAACCTTCTAAGTCATTGAGTATGATAAGATCTGAACCTAAACCCCATCTTCTCTCTTGTGAATCTTTATGGATCAGATCCGGAGAGGTGACCATCTCTTTTCCATTTCCTAGATTCAGATCTACCGCTCCAAGAAACTAAGGTGAGGACTTGGATGTGAACTTATCTCTTGTTGAGTAACTGTAGATATAGTCCTTTGTGATCAGATCTAGATCTTATGTGTATGGATGATGTGCCTTCTGATAGATCTATGATTCTAATGTGTTGTGTGATATGTGTGATTGATGGAGCCCTAGTCCTACTAGAGCGACGATAAACTGAACTGGAAGTGTCTAGGGTGATGATAAGTTGAGGCTAAGTGTAAAGTGCTAAGTGAAATGAGAAAGTGAAAGATGATGATTAAGATGAGAAGTGAAGTATAAGTGTGAGCTTGTGTAAGAGTAGTTGTCAATCTTGTTTGTAGTCCTGCTTGAGCCACCGAGAACGGGTGGGCGTCTAGGGTCAAGGGTGTGTGATGTGAAAGGTATCGCGAGGGCGGTATATAAATAAGCAAGTAAGTGTAGAGGCGCCTTAGAATCGAATCTAGCCGAGTAGTGGCTATGCAAGCTATGAATGGCCGGGGGGCAGACAGAGCCAGTGGGCCAACGTGCTGCAATCCGGATAGCCTCTAGGAAGCTGGGCGGGTACGGATGCTCGAAAGAGGCGCTGCCCAGGATAGGCCGGAACGCGTAGGGACATCCGTAAACGGCCATAGGTCCTACGTCTAGGTTGATTGGAGTCAGTTTGTTCTTTTATGTGATTGGATCTTAATAACTTATGACTGTGTTGACTGTTATTGGGCTTGAGTGAGTTCGTGGGTTCCTAGAGCCTGCCCTCACTGAGTATCTGTACTCACCCCTCCTTCTTTTCAGGTATGGCTGGGAGAGAGTAGGAGTAGGAGTCCGTATGGTGTCAGTTGTTTTCAAGTTTCATTTGCTTTCAGAACCATTTTTCCATTCGAGCTTTACTTATGTTATTGAATAATCTATTTTCGTGTTGAGTTCGGTTTTATGTAAAACGATCTTAAGTTTCAATAAAGGGGTTTTTGAACGATTTATGAAAAGTCTGAGTATTTTTATAAAGGACCCCGGATAGGGATGTTACAGAACCGCTCGTGTTTGAATGTAAAAATTTGGGTCTTTTTTTTAATATAAGTCAACCTCATTCTTCTTACATTATTCATAAAATAAACTACTGTAATTTAAAGAGGCGTATAAGTGAGGACGTAGTAACTGAGGACGTATTGACTACGAAGGTCATATCCTCATAGGGTAGTGTCATAAGGCTAATAGGCATAGCATGTTTATGGACGTTCAGGGTCCTCGTCTCCTACCCAATGGTCCGTCATCTCTGTCTTTATGTCGCAGGCTTCTCTGTACCACGTGAATTCTTCCCTGACCTCACTTTTATTTTTATTAGGGACGCACAGGGGGCAACAACATGCCAAATTCAACAAATTTAAACTCTCTCAATTTCTTTTAAGTTTTAGCATATCACGAAGTGAGAGTTATAGTCATTGTATTATTCACAGTTTAGTCGTGACAAAAAAAAAAAGTTGTTGCTTGCTCACGGAAATAATACATATGATTCTCAGATTTAGATTCCAATTTTTTGTCAGCCTTTCGATTCCAATTCAGAAGGTATTTTTATGATCAGTGGAGATATTCATTAACTAAGATAAGACCTGCGCCTTGCGCTTGATGAATTTATATGAAAATTATTTAAGAAATATTGTATGGAATAATTAAATTTATATTTTGATAGAATTAATATTTTTCGTTTTTAAAACGATTTTTAATTTTTTTGTTAATTACATAATTTTTTTATTGTATGAAAATCATTTATCGCATAAGAACCTAACGTTTAGGCCCAAAATCTTAGCCTACTATTTAATTACAATAAAATTATGTCAACTTGATTTATATCATGATTTAGGCATTTAAAACTAGTTTAGTTATGAAAAGTTTACGTTCACGTATCAATCCTATCTATCTTCAATTTTTTCGTCTGTTTTTTTTAATTTTGATTATTTCTCTATATGAATATTTATTTGAGTTTATTCTCATTTCGTTCTTTTTTTTTGGTCTGAGATTTGAAAAATGTTTAAGATTTAAAATTTTTAATTAAATACGACTTCATAACATACAGTTCTATGATCATTCATATCGTTT
>NW_026619479.1:0-8153 GCF_000801105.2 Raphanus sativus | reverse complement strand
AAGAGTAAGAAGCAGAAGGTGGTCTCTAGTGCTGAAGCCGAGTACAGAGCCATGCTGAAGCTAACCAATGAGCTTGTATGGATCAAGGGGATTCTGAAGCATTTAGAGATTGATCAAGCTACACCAATGACTATGCATTGTGATAACCAAGCAGCTATCCACATTGCATCCAACTCAGTGTCCATGAGAGGACAAAGCATATAGAGGTTGATTGCCACAAGGTCAGACAGATGATTGTGCTTGGGGTTATCTTACCATGCTACACAAGAAGTGAAGATCAGTTGGCTGATGTGTTCACCAAGGCTGCAAGGGCAGAAGACAATGGAGTCCATCCATATCAGGTTGGGCCTCATTGATTTGAGCAAGAGGAGCTGATCCCCTTAGCTATGAGGTCTTCACTCTTTTTCCCTCATCAAGGTTTTGTCCCAAAGGGTTTTCCTTGGTGAGGTTTTTATGAGGAAGATCTCATGGCTTTCCAAGCTTGACTTGTTTCACATGGTCAAGCTTGAGGGGGAGTGTTGAGTTGAGGTGATTATATTTATGAGATAGAGAAGAAGGTAACATGGAAAGGAGAAGAGGAGAAAGAGCTCAAGTTACTATTTGGGTGGTTACTATACAGTAACTTTAAGTTACTGTGGTAAAAAGAGGAGTTACTGAGGTTAATGGGTAAATGGAGAAGAGAAGAGATAAGGAGATGTCAAATACTCTTAACCAAGGAGAAGGTAAGAGAGGGAAGCTTGTGACCGTTGTAGATCAAGTAGAGGCTCGCCATGACAGCCTGTACAAGGCTGGAAAGGCAAAGAGGATCTAGTCAAGATGCTAAAGGCATCAAGCATGTGAAGCATACTGTCCAAGCATTTCAAATGAGGCGCCTACTCTTCCCTTGACTCCACATGATTAGAATAGTGCTTAAGACTCTCTTTACTTGTCGAAACCATAGTTAGCCTCTCACTATATATTTGTAACCCTCACTCATTATCAATCAATGAAAGTTATGTCTCTGGTTACTATTACATCTAGTTACTATTACATCTGAGAATCATTTCTAGACTTTTCAATCTCTTAATCTCTCTTTAGTCTCCTTTAATCTTCTTTTACACTCAGAATCATACAAAATAATATTAGGAGTTGTGATTAAGAAGATATCCCACTTTCTATCCAGATGATTCCAGATTAGCCTGTTCGGACATATGGCAATATCTTCATGATTCTTATCAAACCAGGATGAACCACGATCTAAGAAGCTTTATTGGAACCACTAATCAGTGGAGAATAACCAGGAAGTTGAATAAATCTCATAGGAGTTGTGAGTAAGAAGATATCCCACTTTCTATCCAGATGATTCCAGATTAGCCTGTTCGGACATATGCAATATCTTCATGATTCTTATCAAACCAGGATGAACCACGATCTAAGAAGCTTTATTTGGAACCACTAATCAGTGGAGAATAACCAGGAAGTTGAATAAATCTCATAGGAGTTGTGAGTAAGAAGATATCCCACTTTCTATCCAGATGATTCCAGATTAGCCTGTTCGGACATATGGCAATATCTTCATGATTCTTATCAAACCAGGATGAACCACGATCTAAGAAGCTTTATTTGGAACCACTAATCAGTGGAGAATAACCAGGAAGTTGAATAAATCTCATAGGAGTTGTGAGTAAGAAGATATCCCACTTTCTATCCAGATGATTCCAGATTAGCCTGTTCGGACATATGGCAATATCTTCATGATTCTTATCAAACCAGGATGAACCACGATCTAAGAAGCTTTATTTGGAACCACTAATCAGTGGAGAATAACCAGGAAGTTGAATAAATCTCATAGGAGTTGTGAGTAAGAAGATATCCCACTTTCTATCCAGATGATTCCAGATTAGCCTGTTCGGACATATGGCAATATCTTCATGATTCTTATCAAACCAGGATGAACCACGATCTAAGAAGCTTTATTTGGAACCACTAATCAGTGGAGAATAACCAGGAAGTTGAATAAATCTCATAGGAGTTGTGAGTAAGAAGATATCCCACTTTCTATCCAGATGATTCCAGATTAGCCTGTTCGGACATATGGCAATATCTTCATGATTCTTATCAAACCAGGATGAACCACGATCTAAGAAGCTTTATTTGGAACCACTAATCAGTGGAGAATAACCAGGAAGTTGAATAAATCTCATAGGAGTTGTGAGTAAGAAGATATCCCACTTTCTATCCAGATGATTCCAGATTAGCCTGTTCGGACATATGGCAATATCTTCATGATTCTTATCAAACCAGGATGAACCACGATCTAAGAAGCTTTATTTGGAACCACTAATCAGTGGAGAATAACCAGGAAGTTGAATAAATCTCATAGGAGTTGTGAGTAAGAAGATATCCCACTTTCTATCCAGATGATTCCAGATTAGCCTGTTCGGACATATGGCAATATCTTCATGATTCTTATCAAACCAGGATGAACCACGATCTAAGAAGCTTTATTTGGAACCACTAATCAGTGGAGAATAACCAGGAAGTTGAATAAATCTCATAGGAGTTGTGAGTAAGAAGATATCCCACTTTCTATCCAGATGATTCCAGATTAGCCTGTTCGGACATATGGCAATATCTTCATGATTCTTATCAAACCAGGATGAACCACGATCTAAGAAGCTTTATTTGGAACCACTAATCAGTGGAGAATAACCAGGAAGTTGAATAAATCTCATAGGAGTTGTGAGTAAGAAGATATCCCACTTTCTATCCAGATGATTCCAGATTAGCCTGTTCGGACATATGGCAATATCTTCATGATTCTTATCAAACCAGGATGAACCACGATCTAAGAAGCTTTATTTGGAACCACTAATCAGTGGAGAATAACCAGGAAGTTGAATAAATCTCATAGGAGTTGTGAGTAAGAAGATATCCCACTTTCTATCCAGATGATTCCAGATTAGCCTGTTCGGACATATGGCAATATCTTCATGATTCTTATCAAACCAGGATGAACCACGATCTAAGAAGCTTTATTTGGAACCACTAATCAGTGGAGAATAACCAGGAAGTTGAATAAATCTCATAGGAGTTGTGAGTAAGAAGATATCCCACTTTCTATCCAGATGATTCCAGATTAGCCTGTTCGGACATATGGCAATATCTTCATGATTCTTATCAAACCAGGATGAACCACGATCTAAGAAGCTTTATTTGGAACCACTAATCAGTGGAGAATAACCAGGAAGTTGAATAAATCTCATAGGAGTTGTGAGTAAGAAGATATCCCACTTTCTATCCAGATGATTCCAGATTAGCCTGTTCGGACATATGGCAATATCTTCATGATTCTTATCAAACCAGGATGAACCACGATCTAAGAAGCTTTATTTGGAACCACTAATCAGTGGAGAATAACCAGGAAGTTGAATAAATCTCATAGGAGTTGTGAGTAAGAAGATATCCCACTTTCTATCCAGATGATTCCAGATTAGCCTGTTCGGACATATGGCAATATCTTCATGATTCTTATCAAACCAGGATGAACCACGATCTAAGAAGCTTTATTTGGAACCACTAATCAGTGGAGAATAACCAGGAAGTTGAATAAATCTCATAGGAGTTGTGAGTAAGAAGATATCCCACTTTCTATCCAGATGATTCCAGATTAGCCTGTTCGGACATATGGCAATATCTTCATGATTCTTATCAAACCAGGATGAACCACGATCTAAGAAGCTTTATTTGGAACCACTAATCAGTGGAGAATAACCAGGAAGTTGAATAAATCTCATAGGAGTTGTGAGTAAGAAGATATCCCACTTTCTATCCAGATGATTCCAGATTAGCCTGTTCGGACATATGGCAATATCTTCATGATTCTTATCAAACCAGGATGAACCACGATCTAAGAAGCTTTATTTGGAACCACTAATCAGTGGAGAATAACCAGGAAGTTGAATAAATCTCATAGGAGTTGTGAGTAAGAAGATATCCCACTTTCTATCCAGATGATTCCAGATTAGCCTGTTCGGACATATGGCAATATCTTCATGATTCTTATCAAACCAGGATGAACCACGATCTAAGAAGCTTTATTTGGAACCACTAATCAGTGGAGAATAACCAGGAAGTTGAATAAATCTCATAGGAGTTGTGAGTAAGAAGATATCCCACTTTCTATCCAGATGATTCCAGATTAGCCTGTTCGGACATATGGCAATATCTTCATGATTCTTATCAAACCAGGATGAACCACGATCTAAGAAGCTTTATTTGGAACCACTAATCAGTGGAGAATAACCAGGAAGTTGAATAAATCTCATAGGAGTTGTGAGTAAGAAGATATCCCACTTTCTATCCAGATGATTCCAGATTAGCCTGTTCGGACATATGGCAATATCTTCATGATTCTTATCAAACCAGGATGAACCACGATCTAAGAAGCTTTATTTGGAACCACTAATCAGTGGAGAATAACCAGGAAGTTGAATAAATCTCATAGGAGTTGTGAGTAAGAAGATATCCCACTTTCTATCCAGATGATTCCAGATTAGCCTGTTCGGACATATGGCAATATCTTCATGATTCTTATCAAACCAGGATGAACCACGATCTAAGAAGCTTTATTTGGAACCACTAATCAGTGGAGAATAACCAGGAAGTTGAATAAATCTCATAGGAGTTGTGAGTAAGAAGATATCCCACTTTCTATCCAGATGATTCCAGATTAGCCTGTTCGGACATATGGCAATATCTTCATGATTCTTATCAAACCAGGATGAACCACGATCTAAGAAGCTTTATTTGGAACCACTAATCAGTGGAGAATAACCAGGAAGTTGAATAAATCTCATAGGAGTTGTGAGTAAGAAGATATCCCACTTTCTATCCAGATGATTCCAGATTAGCCTGTTCGGACATATGGCAATATCTTCATGATTCTTATCAAACCAGGATGAACCACGATCTAAGAAGCTTTATTTGGAACCACTAATCAGTGGAGAATAACCAGGAAGTTGAATAAATCTCATAGGAGTTGTGAGTAAGAAGATATCCCACTTTCTATCCAGATGATTCCAGATTAGCCTGTTCGGACATATGGCAATATCTTCATGATTCTTATCAAACCAGGATGAACCACGATCTAAGAAGCTTTATTTGGAACCACTAATCAGTGGAGAATAACCAGGAAGTTGAATAAATCTCATAGGAGTTGTGAGTAAGAAGATATCCCACTTTCTATCCAGATGATTCCAGATTAGCCTGTTCGGACATATGCCAATATCTTCATGATTCTTATCAAACCAGGATGAACCACGATCTAAGAAGCTTTATTTGGAACCACTAATCAGTGGAGAATAACCAGGAAGTTGAATAAATCTCATAGGAGTTGTGAGTAAGAAGATATCCCACTTTCTATCCAGATGATTCCAGATTAGCCTGTTCGGACATATGGCAATATCTTCATGATTCTTATCAAACCAGGATGAACCACGATCTAAGAAGCTTTATTTGGAACCACTAATCAGTGGAGAATAACCAGGAAGTTGAATAAATCTCATAGGAGTTGTGAGTAAGAAGATATCCCACTTTCTATCCAGATGATTCCAGATTAGCCTGTTCGGACATATGGCAATATCTTCATGATTCTTATCAAACCAGGATGAACCACGATCTAAGAAGCTTTATTTGGAACCACTAATCAGTGGAGAATAACCAGGAAGTTGAATAAATCTCATAGGAGTTGTGAGTAAGAAGATATCCCACTTTCTATCCAGATGATTCCAGATTAGCCTGTTCGGACATATGGCAATATCTTCATGATTCTTATCAAACCAGGATGAACCACGATCTAAGAAGCTTTATTTGGAACCACTAATCAGTGGAGAATAACCAGGAAGTTGAATAAATCTCATAGGAGTTGTGAGTAAGAAGATATCCCACTTTCTATCCAGATGATTCCAGATTAGCCTGTTCGGACATATGGCAATATCTTCATGATTCTTATCAAACCAGGATGAACCACGATCTAAGAAGCTTTATTTGGAACCACTAATCAGTGGAGAATAACCAGGAAGTTGAATAAATCTCATAGGAGTTGTGAGTAAGAAGATATCCCACTTTCTATCCAGATGATTCCAGATTAGCCTGTTCGGACATATGGCAATATCTTCATGATTCTTATCAAACCAGGATGAACCACGATCTAAGAAGCTTTATTTGGAACCACTAATCAGTGGAGAATAACCAGGAAGTTGAATAAATCTCATAGGAGTTGTGAGTAAGAAGATATCCCACTTTCTATCCAGATGATTCCAGATTAGCCTGTTCGGACATATGCCAATATCTTCATGATTCTTATCAAACCAGGATGAACCACGATCTAAGAAGCTTTATTTGGAACCACTAATCAGTGGAGAATAACCAGGAAGTTGAATAAATCTCATAGGAGTTGTGAGTAAGAAGATATCCCACTTTCTATCCAGATGATTCCAGATTAGCCTGTTCGGACATATGGCAATATCTTCATGATTCTTATCAAACCAGGATGAACCACGATCTAAGAAGCTTTATTTGGAACCACTAATCAGTGGAGAATAACCAGGAAGTTGAATAAATCTCATAAGAGTTGTGAGTAAGAAGATATCCCACTTTCTATCCAGATGATTCCAGATTAGCCTGTTCGGACATATGCCAATATCTTCATGATTCTTATCAAACCAGGATGAACCACGATCTAAGAAGCTTTATTTGGAACCACTAATCAGTGGAGAATAACCAGGAAGTTGAATAAATCTCATAGGAGTTGTGAGTAAGAAGATATCCCACTTTCTATCCAGATGATTCCAGATTAGCCTGTTCGGACATATGGCAATATCTTCATGATTCTTATCAAACCAGGATGAACCACGATCTAAGAAGCTTTATTTGGAACCACTAATCAGTGGAGAATAACCAGGAAGTTGAATAAATCTCATAGGAGTTGTGAGTAAGAAGATATCCCACTTTCTATCCAGATGATTCCAGATTAGCCTGTTCGGACATATGCAATATCTTCATGATTCTTATCAAACCAGGATGAACCACGATCTAAGAAGCTTTATTTGGAACCACTAATCAGTGGAGAATAACCAGGAAGTTGAATAAATCTCATAGGAGTTGTGAGTAAGAAGATATCCCACTTTCTATCCAGATGATTCCAGATTAGCCTGTTCGGACATATGGCAATATCTTCATGATTCTTATCAAACCAGGATGAACCACGATCTAAGAAGCTTTATTTGGAACCACTAATCAGTGGAGAATAACCAGGAAGTTGAATAAATCTCATAGGAGTTGTGAGTAAGAAGATATCCCACTTTCTATCCAGATGATTCCAGATTAGCCTGTTCGGACATATGGCATTATCTTCATGATTCTTATCAAACCAGGATGAACCACGATCTAAGAAGCTTTATTTGGAACCACTAATCAGTGGAGAATAACCAGGAAGTTGAATAAATCTCATAGAGTTGTGAGTAAGAAGATATCCCACCTTCTATCCAGATGATTCCAGATTAGCCTGTTCGGACATATGCAATTATCTTCATGATTCTTATCAAACCAGGATGAACCACGATCTAAGAAGCTTTATTGGAACCACTAATCAGTGGAGAATAACCAGGAAGTTGAATAAATCTCATAAGTGTTGTGAGTAAGAAGATATCCCACTTTCTATCCAGATGATTCCAGATTAGCCTGTTCGGACATATGCCAATATCTTCATGATTCTTATCAAACCAGGATGAACCACGATCTAAGAAGCTTTATTTGGAACCACTAATCAGTGGAGAATAACCAGGAAGTTGAATAAATCTCATAGGAGTTTGTGAGTAAGAAGATATCCCACTTTCTATCCAGATGATTCCAGATTAGCCTGTTCGGACATATGGCAATATCTTCTTCATGATTCTTATCAAACCAGGATGAACCAATAATAAGAAGCTTTATTTGGAACCACTAATCAGTGGAGAATAACCAGGAAGTTGAATAAATCTCATAGGAGTTGTGAGTAAGAAGATATCCCACTTTCTATCCAGATGATTCCAGATTAGCCTGTTCGGACATATGTGCAATATCTTCATGTATTCAATCAAACCAGGATTTGCACGATCTAAAAAGCTTTATTG
>NW_026619478.1:0-8155 GCF_000801105.2 Raphanus sativus | reverse complement strand
TTTAGTTTTGAGTTATTTTCTAAAGCATTGTGTTAAGAGTTTGTGTGAGAGATTAATAAAGAGTTTATTAAGAGTTTGATTCAATAATTGGTATCAGAGCAATATATTGAATCAAAGAGACCATGGGAGAAATCGTTGCAGCCAGCAACGTTGCAAAGAATGGAGGTTCATCGTCTATACGGTGCCCACTACTCAATGAGACAAACTATACCGTGTGGACAATAAGAATGCAGGCAGCGCTGGAGGTCCACAAGGTTTGGGAGGCTATTGAACCTGGAGAAGAAGGAGATAAGAATGTTATGGCAAGAGCACTTCTTTTCCAATCAATACCTGAGGCGATGACACTCCAAGTTGGTAAGCTCAAAACCGCTAAAGAGATTTGGGAGGCAATCAAGATGAGATACATGGGAGCAGAACGTGTAAGGAAGGCACGTCTGATGACGTTAAAAGCAGATTTGAACCGGGTCAAGATGAAAGAAAGCGAAACTATCGATAGCTTTGTTAGTCGTATAACAGAGTTGACTGCAAAGTGTGCATCTTTGGGAGAGATTATTGAAGAGTCAAAGATGGTGGAGAAGCTTCTATATAGCTTGCCTAGGAAGAAGTATATACATATGACTGCTGCCTTGGAACAGAATCTTGATCTTGACACGACAAGCTTCGAGGACATAGTGGGAAGGTTGAAAGCATACGAGGAGAGGATTGCAGAAGAAGATGAAGAGAAACCGGAGGATCAAAGTCAGAACAAGCTCATGTACGCTAATTCTGATTCACAAGGTCAAACACAACCCTACCAAGGCGGATATGACCCGTCTAGAGGAAGAGGCAGAAGCGGACGGTATGGATACCGAGGAAGAGGACGTGGTCGCACGGGTTATCAACAGAACGGTGGAGGTTACTACCGTCAAGAGAGAGATGCATCAAGAGTAGTATGTTTCCGTTGTGACAAAACGGGACACTTTGCCCAAAATTGTCCAGATAGGCTACTTAAACTTCAAGAAACACAAGAAAGTGAAGCAGATACTACACGCGAGGCAGAAGAATTGATGGTAAACGAAATAGTGTACTTAAACGAGGGGAAGGTGATACCAAGACAACTCGACAGTACTAAGACAAAAGACAATATGTGGTATCTTGATAATGGGGCTAGTAACCATATGACGGGTAATCTTGAGTTTTTCTCAGACATTGATAGGAGGATAACCGGCAAAGTAAGGTTTGGTGATGATTCTAGGATTGACATTACCGGGAAAGGTTCAATAGTCTTTGTAACCAAGGAAGGAAGAAAGAAAACACTCACCAATGTGTACTACATTCCTGATTTGCGTAGTAATATTATCAGCCTTGGTCAGGCAACTGAGTCCGGATGTGAGGTGAGAATGAAGGAAGATTGCTTACTCTTGTATGATCGAGATAACAGGCTTTTGATGAGAGCAAAGAGATCCCCAAACCGGCTATACAAAGTAGCTATGGAGGTAGAGAATACGAAGTGTCTACAAATAGTCCGACATAACGAGTCTTCTAAGTGGCACTCGCGCCTTGGTCACTTAGGCCTCACAAATCTGAAGCTGATGGTTGATAAGAAGATGGTGACAGGTATGCCGAGCTTTGGAGTTGAAAAGGAAACGTGTGCTGCGTGTCTGAGAGGGAAACAAATTCGAAAATCGTTTCCTCAAGAGAGTTCATATCGAGCATCACGAGTTCTAGAACTTGTCCACGGAGACTTATGTGGTCCAATTACACCATCTACGGCTGGAGGAAACAAATACGTATTTGTGATCATAGATGACTACTCTAGATACATGTGGACTATCCTAATGAGGGAGAAGAGCGAAGCGTTTGAAAAGTTTAAACGGTTTCGAACACTAGTAGAACAGGAGACGAGAGGAAGAATTAGGACCTTTAGAACCGATAGAGGAGGAGAATTCACTTCTACAGAATTCAAGAGTTATTGTGATAGTGCAGGAATTGCTCGACATTTGACCGCACCTTACTCTCCACAGCAAAATGGTATTGTAGAGAGAAGAAACAGGACATTGTTGGAGATGACTCGGAGCATCTTAAAACACATGGAGGTTCCAAACTTTTTGTGGGGAGAAGCAGTGAGGCACGCAACCTACCTTATAAACAGGATAGCCACGCGAACTTTGAACCATATGACACCATACGAGAGCTACAAGGGAAGAAAACCAAACGTGGAGCACATAAGAGTGTTTGGATGCGTCGGTTATGCAAAGGTTACTACTCCCCACTTGAGGAAACTTGATGATAGATCAAGAGCCTTGGTTCATCTCGGAACAGAGCCGGGGACAAAGGCCTATCGACTACTAGAACCTTCAAGTAGAAAAATTATAGTGAGCAGAGACGTGATCTTCAATGAAGATCAACGATGGAAGTGGGTGGAGTTTGAAAAGAATATTCGCAATAGGTCGCGTGAGATAGACTTTGGTGAAGTTGTGATACATCCAGGTCCTAAAGTCCTTGAAGATACAGAAGTTAAGAGTGAAGGAGAAGAGCCACGAGAATCAAAAGGTGAGGTCGAAGATGAAGAAACAGAGCAAGAAACAGAGCATATAGCACTGAGACGTTCCTCTCGGGTTACCAACAAACCAAGCTATCTTGACGACTATGAACTCTTATGTGAAGAAGATGAGATGTATGAGAAGCTTTGTGAGATAGAAAGTGAGCACCTTATGATGCTCATGAACGAGGAGCCGTGGAACTATGCTGAAGCAAAGGAGTTTAAAGTTTGGAGAGATGCATGTGAGGAAGAAATCAAATCGATAGTGAAGAACAAAACCTGGACTTTGATGGATCTTCCAAGTAACTGCAAAGCCATAGGTCTAAAATGGATTTTCAAGGTTAAGAGAAATTCTGACGGGAGTATAAACAAGTACAAAGCCCGTCTCGTTGCTAAAGGATACATTCAGAGACATGGAATAGATTTCGATGAAGTATTTGCCCCGGTTGCTAGAATAGAAACCGTGAGACTTATTATAGGAATGGCGGCTTCATACACTTGGGAGTTACATCATCTTGATGTCAAGACCGCGTTCCTCTACGGAGATTTAAAAGAAGATGTCTACGTCACACAACCAGAGGGTTTCGTTATAAAGGGAAAAGAATCGAAAGTTTACAAACTAAGCAAAGCATTGTACGGTCTCCGTCAAGCTCCACGGGCATGGAACGAGAAGCTAAATACAGTACTCAATGAGCTAAAGTTTGAGCGTTGCCTCAAGGAACCGTCTCTGTATCATAGGAGAGAAAGAGGTCATATATTGGTAGTGGCTGTATACGTTGACGATTTGCTTGTCACAGGTTCAAGTGTGGAGATGATCATGGAATTCAAGAAAAACATGGGAACCAAGTTCGATATGACTGATCTTGGAAGGCTTAGCTACTATCTTGGAATTGAAGTAAGACAACAAGGTGGAAGTATAATATTAAGTCAAGAGAAATATGCGAAGAAAATCATTGAAGATGCGGGCATGAAGGGATGTAACTCAACTCAGATTCCGATGGATGCAGGAACAAAGCTAGAAAAGGCAGAAGAAGAACGTGGTGTTGATGAAAGGGAGTATAGGAGAAACATTGGATGTCTACGCTACTTGATACACACACGACCGGATCTTGCGTGTAGTGTGGGGATTTTGAGCCGTTACATGCATAACCCAAAGGAGTCTCACAAAGCAGCGTTGAAACAGGTGTTGCGGTATGTGCAGGGAACGACATCTTACGGTCTAAAGTTCGGTTCAAGACCACACGAAGGACTCATTGGATACAGCGATAGCAGCTATAATGTTGACCCGGATGATGGTAAGAGCACAACAGGGCACATCTTTTATCTTGGTGGTAATCCTATCACGTGGTGTTCGCAGAAACAAGAGATAGTTGCTTTGTCATCATGTGAAGCTGAGTTTATGGCAGCAACTGAGACTGCGAAACAAGCAATCTGGCTCCGTGACCTGCTCGGTGAGATACTCAACAGAGTTGATGAGAAAGTGGTGATCAGAATCGACAACAAGTCTGCAATAGCGTTGTCTAAAAACCCGGTGTTTCATGGGCGTAGCAAACACATTCACACAAGGTTTCATTTTATTAGAGAGTGTGTCGAGAAAGGTTTGGTGTGCGTGGAACATGTTGCAGGTACGAGACAGAAGGCGGATATACTTACAAAGGCTTTAGGAAGGATTAAATTCAAGGAGATGAGAGAGCTGATTGGAGTTCAAGATGTGTCAAAAGAGAGTTTCAAGTTTGAGGGGGAGAATGTTGATTCAAACTTGAGATAGCTTTGAGTACAAGCTATCATATTCCTAATGAGCTTAGGAATAGGAGAATATATTCCTAATGAGTTTAGGATAAGTGTGAGGAGTATAAATAGGATGCTAATGTGTAGCATATCCTAAGAGAGTTTGAGAGCTTTAGTTTTGAGTTATTTTCTAAAGCATTGTGTTAAGAGTTTGTGTGAGAGATTAATAAAGAGTTTATTAAGAGTTTGATTCAATAATATTCTCCTTAAAATTGATTACTGAGATGGTTGTGTATTTTATTTTCCTTAACTAATGGTATGGAGTTAGCAAAAAAACAAAAAAATTAATGGTTAAATAATGGTAAAAAACATCACACACAGAGTCAGATATTTAGTTTAGCCAAATATTATCTTTTACGGAGTTTTCATATATCAGACTAGGAATTAGAAAACTAATCAGATTGCTAGAAAAAACCAGAAAGCAGAAAAGTTTTAAAAGAAAAAAAATCATGAATTCGATTGAAAACCAAAATTTAGGTGCTGGCTGAAGAGATCACATTGTTTTGATTATATTTATCAATATTTTCATTAAAAATGTATACATTATTGGTTATAAACTACCGTTAGTTTTACAACATGTCCAACAAAATTTGACACGACGCCTAATAACTATGTCTATTAAATAAGCCCAAAATATTTTTGACATATATTTTATTTTGCTTTATATTATTAGAAGAAATTAACTCTCAGTAAAATATTTGGATATGAAAAACCGAACTCAACTAGATTTGAAATTAATATTAAACACAAACTAAAACTGATTAAGTAGTCAAATGGATCTAAAAGTCCAAATAACCATCCGAATCTGATTCAAACTAAAATATTTTGGATACCAAAAATATCTAAATCACAATTATAAACTTAAATATGTTAGTTATTTTAAATTTTTATCTACTAGATATTCATAATATGAAAATATCTAAAATTATCAACATAGTTACAAGTAAATATCTAAAAATAACAGAAAATATTCAAAATACCGAAAATATTTATTTTTTCTCCATCCAAATATTTAAATTGAACTAATTTTTATGTAAATTTAAATAATTATTATAACATTATTTAAGTTTTATGTTTTATTATTTTATGTTTGAATTTTTAGGATTTATAATATTTTATTTTTGTTAAAAAAATACATAATTAAAACGGGTACCTGAACTCGAACATGTACCGAATCTGCAATTATTCAAATCAAATCCAACCTAAAATTTATAAATATTCTAATACGATTTAAATTTCTAACTCTAAAATTCCAAAATTATAATAGATCAACTGAATACGAACAGGTATATGAATACCATCCCTAAAAAAACTATAAAACAAATTTTTTAATATATTAAATAACAAAAAAATTTAATAAATTATTTCATTCTGGATATATCCAGCGCGGATTACTACCTTGGATCTTAGTAAATGATAATGCGTTGAGTTGGACTGTTCTTGTCACGAATTTGTATTTAAGACTATATTTATTCCGGTACACTACATAATTACATGTAAGTTAAACGATAACACTCAAACTTAGTGCTTTTATTTTCTCACTCCTGGTGTTTAAGAGTCATTGAATAAAACATTTTAGTAAGACTCTTATCAGAATCCAGTATTTGACACATATAAAGCTAATGTTTTTTTTCAGAAAAAGGCTGATAATTTAAGATTTCTTAGCCAAAACAAAACAGTTTAACCACACGGATGTATTGGGTGGTATGCCAGACTTTGAAAAATAATAAGCTCCGGATTCGAAATAATGTACGTAATTTATCCATTTGCGCAGTCAAACAGTGTGGTTATCTAATTCTTATGTAGAAAAACCGGGTTTGCCTATCACCAGTAGATCGGTTCGGAGAAGATTAGTCAGTCATTCAAGTTTAGATATTATGGGTTATAAAAAACTCCATGTAAATGGAAAAACTTTGCAGCTTATTTAATAATTTATTTATTTAGCACTTATAAAGCTGATGATTTCAGATTTCTTAACCAAGAAGAAGCATTTTACTCCACTAATTCAGAAAATAAGTTTCCTTGAATCTTTATTGCACAGTCAATGGTCATCAACACCAAAATAAAAGTCTGATATGAATGTACCCCATATCATACTTCCTTTTATGGAAAAGTCAGTAAAGATATGATACCAAAAATACTAAGTCTAAACAATCTTATTATCTTTATCCACCCAAAAGAAAATACTACAAATCAAGATCTCAAATCAAACACAACGTGAGGAAGAAAACTCTTCTGTATGTGAGTATCTATCTATCTATCTTTTTTTTTCTGACAACATCTATCTATTTTTATTGGTTTATTCTTTGTGTATATGATATTTACATGAATGTGAGCGTGAGAGTATTTGCATATTTTTTAAAAAAAAGAGAATCTCCAGAACGGTTACATAAACACGGTCCACACAAACTTATAACATTACGTTTATCTTATTTTTATACATAGCAGAGAGACAAATCAAAAAACAGCACAGTGGTTTTGTGTTTTTGAAGACCAATGAGAGACATGAAAGAGATAAGATCGGAACTTGAGTCAGAATCTGATCTTTACGCCGAAGATGAAATAAGTATAGTTCCACAAGTGGAGTTAACCGTGCCTAAGACCGATGATCCAACTGCACCGACGGTTACATTCAGGATGTGGGTTTTGGGCATAGCCGCGTGTGTCCTCTTGTCATTTGTCAACCAGTTCTTTTGGTACAGAACCAATCCTTTGACCATCTCATCTGTGTCTGCTCAGATTGCTGTTGTTCCCATTGGTCATCTCATGGCTAAGGTTCTTCCGACAAGGAGATTCTTCCAAGGGACGAGGTGGTCTTTCACGATGAATCCTGGTCCGTTTAGTACCAAAGAACATGTTCTTATAACTGTGTTCGCAAACTCAGGCTCTGGAGCTGTTTACGCTAGTCATATTCTTAGTGCTGTTAAGCTTTTTTACAAGAGAAGGCTTGATTTCTTACCTGCTTTACTCATTATGATCACAACTCAGGTAAATTTGATAGCTTTTTTTTTCTTAATTCCAAATGAATTTCTTCTACTTTTTTTTCCAAATGAAGTTCTAGGTTTAAGGATCTGTGAAAGAAAAATTCATAGGTTTTATTCTGTTTCTTGCATGCAAGGTATTGGGATTTGGTTGGGCTGGTTTGTACAGGAAACATTTAGTTGAGCCTGGTGAGATGTGGTGGCCGAGCAATCTCGTTCAAGTATCTCTCTTCAGGTAACAATATTGATTACTTCGAAATGTTGCTGTCTTATATATTACAGGCCGGTTATAGGCACATTCAGATGAAACATTCAATTTTCAATGCTACTTTTTATAAAAAGGTGTATGCTTAAATTTTTGTACTTCAACCAAAATATTAACTATTTTGGAACATAGGGAATGTTATATAGGAAAAATTGTCAAATATGACTCACAACTTGATTTCAAATCCAAAAGTAAATCCAAACATGAATATTATATAGGGAAAATTGCCAAATATTTTGGAACATAGGGAATATTATATATGGTCAAATGACATTGACCCATAAATTATCAATTATTTTATTAAGATTAATCTTAAAAAATGTTTATAGACTCTATTTTTTGTCACAAACTTTACTATCCCAAACTCTATAAATCGCAGATCCAACTTTACTATCCCAAGTGGGGGTGTTATTGGTTGCATAAGTTTAAATCAACTCCGTAAGACTAATTTAAACTAGATAAGATTTTAAATTTTTTGATTCAGTTACAATTAAACATACATGATTTATCTACATGTTTTAAAATCATTATCAATTTATTTATAAAATCAACATGATATCATTTGATCTCTATAATAGAATTGAACTCCATTTTTAAAGT
>NW_026619477.1:0-8161 GCF_000801105.2 Raphanus sativus | reverse complement strand
TTATTCAACCCATTAATGGGAAATCAGTTTCGGTTACAAAGTCGATTTGAACAAAAGCTCCCTAGTCAATGTATTACAACCTAGCTTCGCCCGCCCACTAGACCCGACACATTCCACTAGGCCATTTTTAAAATCCTAAAGAATCGGTTGCCGTTCTCAACCATCGATGAATACCACAGGACCGTGAGGTTCACCTCGTTACCGAGGTTGCCGGGAACTCCCATATCATCTCCGGAGTAACTAGTTCCCGATGAACTCTTCGAACCTCGTTACCGTTACTGTCCATGAAGTCCAAGACGAGCATAAAGATGAGAGAAACTCTTACCAAGAGATGTCCATCTCCATTGCCGCCACGAAAGGAGCAAGAAACCGGGTTGATATCAACGCCACATCCTGTCAAGAAGCCTCAAAAACCTGCAAGTAAAGTCAGGCTACACTGCCGCATAATCAGACAGACAACACGACACCGGGAAGGTAGCTTAGACGAGCTGTTGACCCGAGGTGATCAATGACTCTCCGGAGAACCACCTCTACAACTCCGACTATCGAGAACCGATAGACCGTTTACCAACCGTAAGAACCAGCTTCTGAGTCATCGAAGCGGTGAAAAGAATGACGCAAAGAGACAGCTCCGGAAAGAAAGTGGCCACTTTCAACGCAGAGAACTTGACAGGGTGCTGTTGGGGATAGATCGGAAGTGAAGCGGAGCCTCAGGTGACCATCGAGAAGCCATAGACGACTGTCTGTCACAACCACCAGAAACAACCACACACGCCGGAACGAAGCCTAATACCATCTCCGAGCCTGCGTATCGAGACTCCAGACGCGCTTCCGGGAACAAACACCACCGAAATTCACTTGATAACAGAAGGAAGGGTTGAATCTTACCGACACCGGAAAGAACCAAGAGACCAACCACCGCTACCGAAAGTCACCATCGTTTAACGAACGACACCGCCGCCGTCTAATAAATGGAACAGACCATCAAAACCCACCAACGACGAAGAAATCCGGCGAGATCTGAAAAACCAGATCTAGAAAATTGACCTCGCCATAAACCCTAAAAGCCGACCACTTCTCAGCCAGACCTTACGTCCTCCTCACCACAGCACCAGGTGAAGTCAATGCTCGCCGGAAAGGAACGCTCCTTGCGCACGGAGCGCTTGCCGGAGAGAAACGCCAACCCAGAACCATGAGTATCTCGAAGGGGAAGAGAGAGGCCGAGAAGCAGCAAAGGAAGACAAGAGAAGGGAGAAGAGGCTCTTCCGGTGCCGGCACAAGCGCAGACGCGCCGCCGTACACCAGAGAGAAATCAGATGTGCTGTAGAGAAAAAGGTTCGCTAGAAAGAAGGTGGGGAGGACTTTTTTTTTTGTTGTCAGGGTTTGTGTTTGATTTCCCTTTTGGTTTGTTAACCTTTTTTGTAATCAGTAATTTAATATATTATCATGTAATGAAATTATTTTATTGTACTAGTTATTCTATATACCATTTAATTTTCGTAATATAATCAGTAATTTAATATATTATCATGTAATGAAATTATTTTATTGTACTAGTTATTGTATATACCATTTAATTTTCGTAATATAATCATCCCCATTTACAATTGCAATACGTAAATTTATATCAATTATACAATGCTTAGACACTAACAATAAAAATCAATCATGGTATTATTTTAATATTTAGCTGGTATATGATATAAAAAACCGGTTAATGAACAAGTTATAAATGAGGTCAAGAAATAACATACTTAAATGATTTGAGAAATTTTGATAATATTATATATACGCTTTATCTAACAAAATCGCGAATTGTTATAAATATACTTAGCTTGTATTCGATTGAGATAGCCAATTTAAATAGCATGTCTCAAGAAAATTGAGGGTTGTGTTCTGTTAAAGTAACACAAGTTATATGCAATGACATGTTTATAAGGCACTTTGATCATCATTGTGTCCCTAGAAATAAATATTATCATGTGATAAAATATGGATGTGTTTTTTCGGTACGAAAAAGTTTAGCTTGGTTAAGTTTGTGTTTGGGTTGGTAAACTTTCTTGTAACCGGTAGAGATGGTTTTACAAAAATGTTTATAAGAAAGTTTAGCATGGTTTACTTTCTCTTTTGGTGTGCTAAACTTTCTTTTAACCAATAATATATTATGTTATCATGTAATGAAATTGTTTTATTGTAAAAATTGTTGCATATACCATTTAACTTTCACTTTCGTAAGATAAGCATCCCTTTAACAAAAAAAATCAATCAATGATATTATTGTAATATTAGCTTATACTTAATATTGAGGGGTTACAACAAAGTTTAGCCTGGTGGGGTAGATATACGTTTGATGTATAACAAATGATCAAAGAAAAAAAAAACAAGAAAAAAACAAATGATCATATACTATATGAACGCTATATTTTTCATGGCCAGCAACATAAAAAGCGTTCCCCATATCTGAACATGCAAGTACTTAATAAGCACTATGCAAAGACAGTGGCTTCAACTCTTCGGATTATGAAACGGAAATTCTGGAACCTGCATCAACAAGCATGAAAACCCAGAAATTCAAAATCACAATCAAATCACCAGGGAGCCAAACATGATCAAATCCAATTCCAAGCAGCATAAAATACAATCATAGACCCGAAGAAAAATTGCTGAAAGCTAGCAGTGATCCATCAGATAACAAAACAAACAAAACAATAATTCAAAGAGCATTTAAAAAAAAGAAAGATATATAGAAAAAGAACCACGTCGATCTATCCATTGCCCACAAGTTTCTGGGTCTCTGAACAGCCAAGATCGTTTTTGAAATTTTAATTAGATTTCTTTATTCATCTCGACTCTTATTGATAGTGGCAATTTGTTGTCTTTTAGATTATATGAATTATACTATGAAAGATGTTTTGAGAAAAAAAGAGAAAGAACCAAGGATTTTTTTTTTTTTGGGCAAACGAGAGAACTAAGGATAAGACTCATAAGAGTGAGAGATACAGAGTTTCATATTTCTTCTTTTATCTTTTCTTTTCGAGTAAAATTGAGGTAGTAAAAGAGGTAACTGATGTCAGATGCATTTTATTTGATTTAAGCAATAGGGGCAACAGGGTCATTACAACTCAAAAAGAATAGTGGGGAATAGTTGAAATGTGTATATAACTAAATACACTATAGTTTTTGTATATGGAGTGCAAATATTCTTTTCATTACTTCTTTTTGAACAACTGGAGGATTTTCATAAAATAATGGAAAATACGATTCTCCCTATTGTATTATACGTTTAATTGGGCCTGGTGATAAGTGGGCCTATATTGGCATTGTTTTGATTTACGAAACCGTGTAGCAAGGAAGCGTCGAGCAGAGAAAAGAGACCGAAACCCTAACCTGGGCAGGAAGCAGGAAGATGATGAGGATGAGGAACCTTGGATCTGTGTGTGCGAAGGTAGTGACAAATATCCGAAAAGTATCATCTTCCTATTGATAAAAAATTTGTTACAGTTTGGACGCTGTGGAATGATGATGGTGATGACCACGAAGGAGTCTACTTGCGGCTTGAAGAGGATGATGAACACGAAGGTGAGCTGATGCTTTAACATAAATCATCCGAAATCTTGTATTCTTTGGAGGGTGGTTGAATATATTTGAGCAGGGAAGGAGATGCTACAGCACTGGAGGAGAATCTTCTGGAGATTTTTAAGGGGGATTGTTGGGCGCTCTCTGGATAGGATGGAGAAATTTAGCCAGAGGCTCTGCCTTTTTTACTTCGTTGGATACAAATTCCGTAAGATTCAGTCTTGCAGTTGCTTTCTTCCTTATCTTCATTGTCTACAAAGAAGAATAAAACGAGTTTTGGTTTATTATTTTTTTTCTTCCTTTTCACAGTTGGCGAGTATCTCAGACCTTACGATCACCAATACGTTCATGAACGTATTGAGGTAAATTCGGATCATATTTGAAACTTAAGTTAGTTTTAAGCCATGGGTTTTAAGTTGTTGAATTCATTCTCAAGGTTGTTCCAGGAGGCGGATTCTGATATGCAAATTTCCTTGGACCGGATAAAGATTGCTGAGCGTTCGCTTGATGCTGTCTTGAAGCTAGAAGAGAAGTGTTTTGGTCCAAAGCATTGAGGACAACTTTCTAAGATTTCACTATCCTGACATTGATACCATCTGTGTTTTCTTAGGAAACTTTGATTGATTTTTTACCTTAGTGTAAGCACCTGTATTTAGTTTAGAAAAATAATAATTACACATTAGATGTCATGCAATAATAATTTGTGTAGAGTATATATATTAAAAAAACAATTAATATAGCAGGATCTTCTTCTTTTTTTTAACAACTGCAGGATTTTCATAATCATAATGGAAAATACGATTCTCCCTCTTTTATTATACGTCAAATTGGGCCAGGTGATAAGTGGGCATATTATTTTGATTTACGAAACCGCGTAATAAGGAAACGTCTGAGAAAAGAGACCGAAACCCTAATCTAGGCAGGATGATGATGAATTTGGGCAGGAAGATGATGAGGAACCTTGGATCAGGGTGTACGAAGGTAATTAGAAATATATCCGAGAATTGTCATTATTCCTAATTTGAGAAAACATATGTTGATTGGTCTGTGTGTTTCAGTTTGGACGCAGTGAGAGATGGTATTGTGTTTTGAGAAGTGAAAAGACCTCCTCCTCCTCGGTTATCTTTTCGAGACCTCCAGTGATTATCTTCTCAACGCCTCCTTCTGGAGTTAGTCTCTTTGTAACATCCTTCCTCGGGTATCTATGGTACCAAACAGAAGGTTTTTGTGTGTGGTTTTCCTGTAAGTTCGTTTCTCGAGAATAGTTGTTTGAATCCCTTGTCTTGTCGGTTTATATTCAGCTGCTTCAGAACAAAAACGGCTTTGGAATGTTCTGTCTGAAAAGAGAAAGCAGATTAGGATCCTGTCCCGACAAAAGGAGTTAAAGCTTAAGGAAGTAGAAGAGGCAGAATTAAAGGCAACATCAATTTTATCCAAGGATGAACCAAAAGACAAGTTTGAAATGATAATGATAATAATAATAAATTGTTTGTTGTTGTTGTGTTTTCGGTTTCAGCTTATTGAGAAGGCAGCAATTGTTCGTGGTGAACAAATCCAAGTCTAATGTCTGAAGTCTTTATGTATTCAATATCTCACTCTCTCTATGTTATATAAGTTTTTTTTTTATAAGTTGGTATGCAGTTTGTGTTTCACTGTCTTCTAAAACTGATATGTAATAAGTTTGCTACTTGGGTAATAATCTATATATGCTAGTGAAGGAATTTGATATGTTTTGGAATCTATGAAGTTGTTTGAAATGGGCGTAAAAACAAGTCTCTGATTTAACATTCATAAATTGAAGTCGGGTACAAATCCACACAGTAATGAAGCAAGACCCTCTCCTGGTGTTGACACATCAGATTTTTAGATTCATATTAGAGTGACATGTCAATAAATGAAAAAACTTTTTAAACCACTCAGAACATTTTGTTTCTCCACCTCAGAAATCTTTCTACGCTCTCTTCTTCGACATTGTCGCTCTCGTGCAATCAGAAACTTCATTCAATCTCCCCTTTTTCAATTTGACCTTCTTCGATCTATCGGTTCCATAACCTTCGCTTTGATTTATCAAGGCCGACGACGATCGGTTGATTTCATAGCGAAATCAACACAACTCCTCCTCTCGCATCTATACTCAGAACACAAGAGCAACGTTCACAACTCGATCTATACTCACAACTCCTCCTCTTTCTTCCTCTCGCATCTATGGTTCTTCTCGATAGAGGCAATCTAAAAGAGAAAGTCTCAACCTTTTTTTATTCTGTTTTGCTTTGCCTCTGATTTGCTTTTGCTTTTGTCTGTTTGTAGTTATCAAATACGCTTATATGTTCTTTAAAAATGTATCTCTATATATTGATTTATGCGTGCTAATGTTTCCCAGGATCTGTCCAGTGCCGTGGAGAAATTCAAACTCGGTTCTCTGTACCAGGAAGGAAACAAACGGGTCTTACCTATTTCCGTGCAGATGAAATCCCAATCTAGGCTTTGGTACGTACGACAGAACTTGGTCTACCCATTATCTTCGTTTAAGTTCTGAATCAGAAAGGAAGAGATGTGTTGCATAGACAGTGATGATGGGTTTTGATGTCTAGATTTCCTATCCCATTTGATTTTGCAGGGCATAAGGAGAAAGCGTACACGGTGCTACTGACATGGATGAAGAGATTAGTGGTTGAGGCAAGAGACAGTGTTGTGTCCTATATAGTTGCTTAGTGCAAGCTGCAGAAAAAAAAAAGAAATGATATCCTATGGTGTGAAGAAGATAGTGAGAGGTCCGGACCTTTGTTTGCTTACTAAGGTATGTTTTCCTCATGAGCTCTTTAAGTTTTGAAACCACACACATGTCAGTGTCTTAAAAGAATGGTGATTTTCAAATAGACATAATACATAGCAAAGACAAGAAAAACATAAATATTAATAAAGTAGGTGTTGCATTATGTTTCTAATAAAAAAAATAAAGCAAATGTAGAAATAGAAACCTACAAGATGAGACTGTGCCTAATCTTGATTTACACATAATTCATATAATCAATGAAACATAATATTTCTTTGTAGATTAAGTAGCAGTCACATACTTCGTCAAACTGTCCAACAACTCATTCATCACCAACTTCAATTTGAGAGAGTAGCATTTCATAACCACGGTAATCCCTTACACTCATCTCTAGAACAACTCGACTGCAATTTTCTAGGCATTGCCAAACAGCTTCAAATTTGGATGTTCTGCTCCCTTTTTTCTTGGGATATCTCAGAACAGCCTTTAATCCTTCAATGTTTTTCTTTGTCGAAAGTTTGCAGCTTGCAAAGAGAGGAAGCGAAGATAGCAGTTTGGAACAAAATGCACAAGGTTTGGGACACTTGTGAGGATGAAAGTAGAACCTGCCATTAGAAAATTCGGTCCTCCTTCACTTATATGAAAACTCCCATAAACCAATCAAACCATGATGATTGTACTGTTTTTTTCTTTTGCTTGAATCACATGTGAAGCTGGAGAAGAAGAAATGACCATTACTGGATAAGATCTTTTACAAGCTTCAAACAACCAAGTCGAGAGGTCAGGTGGAGTTCAGTATTCAGTGATCATCAACGAGAACAAAAGTTTTGACTATAGATCCCTGCAATAAAACAGTAGCACAATATATATATACCAATAGCTACAACTCAAAAAGTTGAGAAATGAGATTCATGACATAGTGATTGGTGTCACGGAAGTTATTGAGAAACCAGAATTTAACTCTCATATATAGTTCCAGTTGGTTCTAAACGTCTGCACCAAAACCTGTAAAGTAGACAAAGGATAAAAAAAATCATGGGTTGTTTTTTTAAGCTTGGGCTGAGTAGTGACGGATGCTTATGGTTTGATCAGAGATGCGTGTATTGTTTTATACGAAAGTTATAAAATGAGATATGATGATGGTTAAATATTATCCTCGGGTCATCTAAAAAATAGACTGCACATTTAAAGTGATGAAAAGAAACAAGATCAACAATTAAGAATATAAAGGGATCTTGAACAATCTCCAAATCAAAAAGATATGAATTTTCTTTCACTTTGTTAAGGTTTTTTTTTTTTGAAAAGGCCATTCTATTGTTAAGAAAAAATAATGCACATTTGAATTCTTTGAAACTAACAAAAAAATAGAATTGTGTATTAGATCAGACATGTCAACACTATTGAGCCTCTCTTCTCTCTGTTATAATAAAATTAGAGAATGATTTTAGCTATAAAAAAACTCTTCTAGAAAAAGTTTTCGTAAAGAATGCCCTTTATTAAAAAAAAAAGTTTTCATAAACACTACATTTTTAGAAAGATACCAAAATCTAACAAAAAGTAATGTCAAAAATAATAACTACTATACAATAATATTTGTCATGCTATTAAATCACATCAAATTTCACCAATTTATTCTCTAACATTTTAGTATTTAGTAACAAGCGAATACACAAATGTAGAAATTACAATATATGTTAGATTGTAAATATAAGAATAAGAAAACTTATAATTGATATTGATGTACTTATTTATTTTCAAAATATTTTTAAAATTATATTAAATTTTTTAAAAAATTAAAAAAACTGCAGCATC
>NW_026619476.1:0-8165 GCF_000801105.2 Raphanus sativus | reverse complement strand
GAATTGGTTCCAAGAGCTTTTATTGCTCTGATACCATGAGAGAATGTAAAGATTAAGGAGAGATTAAGAGGAGATTATGATAACCATTGTGAGAATTCAAGAGAAAGAGAGAGAGGAGTTCGCGAGAGAGAAGTAAAGAAAGAGGAAACTGTTTCCTTGATTCATTTAGTTCATCACACACATACATAAATAGCTAAATCGACATACAAGAAGAATTAATAAACAAAGGAGCTCAGACTGCGCAGACTGAGCTTGGATAGTGACAGCTCAGGAACGGCTATGAGGCAAAGTGAACATGTGATCTTTATATTAAACAACTCCTTGCCGACATCCCTCCTTTGTCTTGACCTTCCAACGGCATTCTTCTTCTCCTAAACCTTCCTTGGCAAGTCACTCTTTGCTTCCTTGTGGCGGTTAGGATTATTTGAATCCAAGAGAGGCAATGCACATACTTGTAGAACAAGGCATCGCCATCCAAGCTCATCTTTGATATATCTGATCTTGTTTATCTCCTTATGTCTTCATGTCAACACTAGTCTCAATATCCTGAAAGTACACTTCATTAGGCGTGAATGTAACACTGCACTTAAGATCATTAGTAACTCTTTTTACAGATAACAAATTTGAGGCAAAGCTAGGCATGTAAAGAGCCTTAGAATCCTTGTTAAACAATTTAAGATCACCTATGCCTTTAATTGGTATCTTATCCCCATTTGCAATCATAACATGTCCTAGAGCAGGAACAATGTTTTTAATTAAGGTCAGGTCACTAATCATGTGATGACTAGCTCCTGAATCTATAACTAGAGGTTTTATCAACTTAGAACTAGTTAAGGCATTCATGGAGATATCACTGATAAGCGCATGAAAAGAGGTACCAAATTTGTTACCAGAGTTATCTTTGAGGAGTTTGATGAGAGCTTCAATGTCTGAGCGCTTGATAGTCTCATCTTGGGGGTTCCTCATGGTTGAGCTGGATGCTAGAGCTTTCTCCCCTCCACTCACTGCTCCGGGTTCACCTATGTCGCCTGAGTAGTTAGCTCTTGCTTCATTGTTACCAGTCCGGAACTTCTGTGGCTTCAAATGAGGATGGAGTATCCAGCACTTGTCTTTCCCATGCCCCTTCTTCTTGCAGTGGTCACACACCCACACCTTCTTGTCTTCAGGTTTGAAGTGACCTTTGTTAGCAACACCTTCTGCTTGGTTAGCTATCACAAGGTCTTTCTTCCCTCCAAAGAGTCCAACTGAGCCTTGCTCCTTTTGGATTTGAGCACACACTTCATCCAGAGATGGGAGACTAACTCCCCTCAGTATGTGCTTGATCAATTCATTGTACCCGGGGTTAAGAGAGAATAGCAAGGCAAAGACCTTATCTTGCTCTCTTCTCTCATTCAGTACATCCGGGTCAAGGGTTGCTGGTCTCAACATCTCCAGCTCTGCCCATAGAGATCTGAACTTCCCAAAGTGTTTATCAAACTCAGTATCCTCTTGACACAGGTTGTTGATAGCCCTCTTGACTTCAAACACTCGGTTAATGTTGGATACATTACCAAACACCTTCTGGAGTGTATCCCATAGTTCTTTTGAGGTCTCACAGTAGGCGTAAGACTCCAAGATTGATGCCTCAAGGCTGTGTTGGATGATAGACAAGACCAGGAGATCCTCTTGAACTCGCTTCTTGTCATCAGCTTCAGCTTGCACCACTTCTTTGCCATCCTCTCCTAGGACAGTCTTCTTCTTGTTGCTCCTGCCTTCTTCAACCACCTCCCAGAGCCCTCTGCCTCCAAGAGCGGTTTTAGTTAGCCTCGCCCAATGTAGATAGTTAGCTCCCTTGAGAGTAACTGGAATGGTCACCATCCGTGAGTGTTCTCCAGCAGAATCCATCAAGAGAGTTTTGTGAAAAGAAATTTAAAGATGAACTTTGCTATTTTTGGCAAATTCTGGAGGTGAAAATGAAGAACACTCCAAGAACACCAAGAACTTTACTTAAAATAGCAAGAACACAGAGAAATTGCGGAAGAGAAATAGGTCTCAAGAGCTAGAAAGCTCTGATACCATGTGAGAATTGAGAATTATATGATGAGAGATTGATGAGTTTAGTTGAGAATCAAAGGAGAGAATTTGAGAAACATGTTTGCGAGAGAGAGAGTGAGAAGGATGAATATGTTTCCTTGATTTTCTTTGGTTCAGATACAAGTCTATAAATAGACTAAGACAAACATTAAACAAAGACAAGTTGAGAAGCATAAAGGAATAAACAAATAGGGTCTGAACTGCGCAGGGCTCGTTCAGCATGGTGAGATAGTGACAGGTGATAAACGGCTCTCTTCACCCGTGACTCTTCCTCCTTCAACTCCAACGTCTCTTTGATCCCTTGTCGACATTCCCATATGTTTAAATCCATTTGAAGCTGCCTTCCTTCTCAAGTAGACCAGTGACTTGTCTTCTAGGGTAAGTTAGGTTTCTCTTGACCTAACTGTTAGAATTGAGAGAGTATTGGGAGATTTAGTGAGATTAAGTGAAGAATGACAAAGATAAACACAAGAATAAGTTTCTGGACAGATTGAAGAATAGGAGAGAGAGAGTGACGAGTGTGAGAGAGAGTAACCAGAATAGGAGTTCTTTCTCCCTTAATCTCATTAATCATCTTGCACATTACATATATAGAGAAACCAGAGAGAGAAGAGACAATGACACAAATAATAAACAAAGGATTACATTATTTTAATCTGTCTGAAAGTGACAGAACCTAACAGCTCTCTTCTCCTCATTTTGAACATGTGACTCTTCTCAGTTTGAATCCAAACCTTACCAACTTCTCTCCAACGGTCATATTGGTGTCTGGATACTTTCTGGACGAGCTCAGCAGTTCCCTGCCTCTCAAGGCAAGTTAGGGCAGAGTTGGTTACTTGTGATCCAAGACTGTGTCTTCTCTCTCAAGTAACCGCAGCATATGATCTTCTCTTTGTCTTCTCTTGTCAATGCATATTCTTCTCTTTGGTTCTTCATCTCAATACTCCCCCTCAAGCTTGACTATAGGAACTTAGTCAAGATTGGAAAACATGAAGAACCTCCCTCATTAAAACCTTAGTGTGCAAAACCCAGTGGGACAAAAACACACCAAGGAAAAAGAGTAGAGGTCTCCATGTTAGGAGAGTCAGTGAGATGTGAGGTCTATGAGTCCCAACTTAGAGTGGATGAACTCACAGACTTTGGTGCTTGCTGCCTTGGTGAAGATGTCAGCAAGCTGGTCTTCACTTCTTGTATAGCAGGGAAGAATGATTTGCTTCTCCACAGCATGTCTCACCTTGTGGCAGTCTACTTCAATGTGTTTGGTTCTTTCATGGAAGACTGAGTTGCTGGCAATGTGAATGGCAGCTTGGTTATCACAATGCATTGTGATAGGTGTTGTGATCTCAATTCCCAAGTCTCCAAGCAACCCTTTTATCCAGATCAACTCGTTGGTAAGCTTTCTCATGGCTCTATACTCAGCTTCAGCACTTGAGCATGACACAACCTTCTGCTTCTTGCTCTTCCAAGTTACTAGATTGCCTCCAATAAATGTGCAGTAGCCTGTTGTTGATCTCCTATCAACTCTATCTCCTGCCCAATCAGCATCACAGTAGCCTACAATCTCTGTGCTTCCATTGCAAGCCATCCATACACCCTGACCAGGAGCTACTCTCAGATACCTCATGATCCTCTCCACCATGTTCCAATGGTGTATCTTAGGCGCCTGCATATGTTGGCTGACTTGGTTCACTGCGAAGCAAATGTCTGGCCTGGTAATGGTTAGATAGATGAGCTTTCCCACCATCCTTCTATACTGCTTTACATCCTCATAAGGTTTGTCTTCAAACTCCCCCTTTCTGAGTACTTTGTAGCCTTCTTCAAGTGGTGTTTTGGCTGTTCTTCCTCCAAGGTTTCCTGCCTCATTTAAAAGATCAAGTGTGTACTTCCTTTGAGACAAGAAGAGCCCCTCTTTAGAGCGGCATACTTCAATCCCAAGGAAGTACTTGAGTTCACCTAAATCTTTAATATCAAACACAGATTTTAGGAATACCTTGGTTTCTTTGATGCCTTCTTTGTCACTGCCTGTGATGATTATATCATCCACATAAATCAAGATGACTACAATTCCTCTTGGGCCGGAGAGAGTAAACAAGGTGTGATCAGCTTCTGATTTCCTGAATCCTCTCCCATTCAGTGTGGTGCTCAGCTTGTGGTACCATGCTCTAGGAGATTGCTTCAGCCCATAAATTGCTTTCTTGAGTCTGAGAACATTTCCAGGCTTTACCAGTTTCTCTAAACCAGGAGGAGGATGCATGTACACTTCATCTTCTAACTCTCCTTGAAGAAAGGCATTCTTGACATCCATCTGCCACAATTCCCATTCCAAGTTTGTTGCCAGAGATAAGATGATCCGGATTGTATGTAGCTTGGCCACTGGTGCAAATGTGTCTACATAGTCCTCTCCATATGTCTGAGTAAACCCTCTTGCAACCAGCCTTGTTTTACACCTCTCCACCTTGCCATTAGGAAGAAACTTGATTGTAAACACCCACTTGCTTGTCACAGCTTTCTTTCCTCTTGGGAGTTCACTTTCAAACCATGTATCATTGACTATCATGGCATTGATCTCAGCTTCAACTGATTTTCTCCATACCTCAAGCTCCATTGCTTCTGCGTATGATCTTGGTACATACGCTTCATCTAACCCAACTATGAAAGCTTGATGTTCAGATGGAAATTGCGCAAAGGAGCATACTGCGGATATGGGATGGGCTACTGCTTGACTGTTGAAGTAGACTCTTGAGCTTGTCCAAGTAGAAGGATCCTTCCTTATCCTTGTACTTCTTCTCAGTGTTTGGACCTGATCTTCTTGCTGCTCTTCTTCCTCATGAACTTGGGCAGTGTCTTGTTCTTGTACACTATCCTGATCAGTGTCTTGTTCTTGTACACTCTCCTGATCATGAACATCTGAACCTTGTTGTTGTACTGGTTCTTGTTCATTGCCCCCTTCAGGATCAGGATGAGTGACCTCTTCATTCACTTGAGCAGGCTCTTGATGAGGGGAAGCAGCTCTGGTTGTTTCCGTGGGGTTTGATAGGCTGATTCCAAGGCTCTCCATAATAATTCTCAGATTATTAGCCTTGTCTGATGCTTGAGACAGATCTTTGAGCTCCTCCCAATTCTTCTCAGCATAAAAGCCTTTGTCCTCCATAAACTTGACATCTCTGGACACAAGCACTTTTCTTGTTTCAGGATTGTAGCACTTGTATCCCTTCTGTGTAGATGAGTATCCAATAAAAATGCACTTCTTGCTTTTAGCTTCTAGCTTATTCCTTAGCTCTCCTGGTACCAGCACAAAGCAGGCGCATCCAAACACTCTGAGATGATGGATTGATGGTCTGGTCTTGTTCAGCACTTCATAAGGTGAAGTATCTTTCAACACCTTGGTGGGAATCCTGTTGATTAGGTAGCATGCTGTCACCACAGCATCACTCCAGAATCTCTTAGGAACATTTGCATGAAACATCATTGACCTTGCAACCTCCATCAGATGCCTATTCTTTCTCTCAGCAACTCCATTCTGCTGAGGAGTATAAGGGCAGCTTGTTTGGTGAACTATGCCATGTTTTGCCAAGTGATTCTTGAAAGCATTGCTTGTATATTCACCTCCATTGTCTGATCTTAGTACCTTCACATTAGCTTTAAAGTGGTTAGCAACATAAGATTGAAAGTTCATAAAAGCTTCTAACACACGATCCTTAGATGGAAGCAATGTAATCCAAGTGTATTTTGATTTCTCATCTATAAAGGTGACAAAATACTTGTGATTATCTCTAGATAGACATGGAGAGGTCCAAACATCAGAATGAATTAAATCAAAACATTTTTCATAGATTGTCACTGATGTTGGAAAAACAGATTTGCAATGCTTTCCTAAGATGCATGCTTCACATCCTAGATGATCAAATGAAATATTAGGCATCATAAGTTCTAGTGCTCGTGAGTGTGGGTGACCTAATCTAGCATGCCAAGTAGTGCTATCACATGAATTAGTACTGGTCATGCAAAGAGGAGTATAAGAAGAGGGATAAGAAAGCTTAGTCTTTTGGAGATGGTATAAATTTCCTATGCTGCTTCCCTCTCCAATCACCTTTCCTGTCTTAAGATCCTGAAACTCAACCTCATTTGGTCTAAACACCACTTGACAATTCAAGTCAACAGTGGCCTTTTTCACAGAGAGAAGGTTAGTAGCAAAGCTAGGCATATAGAAGGCAGTGGAATCTTTATCAAATAACTTGAGATTTCCTATTCCTTCTATCTTTACCATATCTCCATTAGCTATTTTTACATTCCCTAAGGCAGGCCTAATATCACTAATTAGATTCCTATCACTAATCATATGATGACTAGCTCCTGAATCTATTATGATAGGCTTAGGGACAAGGGAATGTGTACCAGACTGCTTTGCGGAGATAATGGCTTTTGCTGCTTGGATCAGTGGCTCAATATCACTTAATTTGATTGGGCCATCCTTGATCATTGCAAACTGATCACTGGTGAAGGCTGAGTACATAGATAAACCTTTCACAGCTTGCTGCTCCATGACTTTACTGGAGTCAGTCATGCTTGACTTGATCTTCTCATGTCTCTGCCTCTTCTTGATCTTGAAATATTTTCTTAGCTTCTTTTTATGTCTCTTCTGATCACGCATACTCCTTTCAGGAACAGCTTCCTCCCTTTCCTCTTTGAAGAGATAGTGTGCTCCATGTTTCCTTTGGATCAGGCCGCACACATCATCAAGGCTTGGTAAGCTCTCTCCTCTTAGGATATGCTTGATTAGAGAGTTGTAGCGTGGATTCAGGACAAGGAGCAGACTAAAGACTCTGTCTTGCTCTTGTCTTTCTCTTAGAACTTCAGGATCTACTGAGCTTGGTCTCAATGTATCAAGTTCTTCCCATAAGTTTCTGAACACGCCAAAGAATTGAGTAAACTCCATCTCCTCTTGGCTCAGGTTGTTGATGAGCCGCTTGACCTCAAAGACCCGGCTCAGGTTAGAGTTGCTTCCATATACTTCTTGTAGACTCTCCCACAATTCCTTGGCGCTTGCACAGTGTGAGTGAGCATCCAGGATTGATGCTGAGAGAGAGTTCTGAATGATCTCAAGTGTTAACCGGTCTTTTTGACCCCACTTGTCTTCATTCTTCAGATCATTCGCCTGACTATCCTCTTGGGTCATCTTCTCTGAAGCTTCAGCCTTCATGATATGGCTGTCCCAAAGTCCATGACCTCCCAAGGTAACTCTGGCCATTCTAGACCATACCAAGTAGTTAGACTCCTCTAGTGTTACAGGAATCAAGCTTCTTCTTTCTATTTCCATGGTTCAATTTCTTTTACCCACTGGATAATAGACTTGAAGGAAGAAATGTAAGAAACTCTCAAGAATAGTTTCAAGAACTCTCAAGAACAGTTTCAAGAAACTTTGCTATTTTTGGTAATTTCTGGAAATAGGATGAAGAACACCTCAAGAACAAGATGAACTTTGCCAAAAATAGAAATAAACACATAGAAATGCGGAAGAGATTTAGGTTTCAAGAGCTTGTAGCTCTGATACCATGTTAGAATTGAGAGAGTATTGGGAGATTTAGTGAGATTAAGTGAAGAATGACAAAGATAAACACAAGAATAAGTTTCTGGACAGATTGAAGAATAGGAGAGAGAGAGTGACGAGTGTGAGAGAGAGTAACCAGAATAGGAGTTCTTTCTCCCTTAATCTCATTAATCATCTTGCACATTACATATATAGAGAAACCAGAGAGAGAAGAGACAATGACACAAATAATAAACAAAGGATTACATTATTTTAATCTGTCTGAAAGTGACAGAACCTAACAGCTCTCTTCTCCTCATTTTGAACATGTGACTCTTCTCAGTTTGAATCCAAACCTTACCAACTTCTCTCCAACGGTCATATTGGTGTCTGGATACTTTCTGGACGAGCTCAGCAGTTCCCTGCCTCTCAAGGCAAGTTAGGGCAGAGTTGGTTACTTGTGATCCAAGACTGTGTCTTCTCTCTCAAGTAACCGCAGCATATGATCTTCTCTTTGTCTTCTCTTGTCAATGCATATTCTTCTCTTTGGTTCTTCATCTCAATA
>NW_026619475.1:0-8169 GCF_000801105.2 Raphanus sativus | reverse complement strand
ACCCACCATTGGAGAGGTCGATTGTTCTTCTCGCCGCGACTTGATTCCGACGATCCCGGTGGCCACCACGACGGGAGAGATGATCACGGTTGAGACAGAGTACGGCAATGGTGGAGTTGTGGTTCAACGGAGGCGCCATGAGCAGCGATGACGGCGTGAATCATGGAGGAGACTCGATGGCTTAGCAGAACCACGACGACGGCTTGAAGCTTGGTCCGGTGACGGCGAGAACGAAGAAGAACAAGACGGATACGCTGGTGGTGAAGCAAGGACTCGCCGGAGAAGCTTGATTTGGAGCTTTCGTGCTATGGGTTTGCTCACGGATCGAGCCTGTGACGGAGAAGCTTAACGTGGCCATGGATTCCGGTGGAGAGATGTCGGTTTGGAGCTCGACGAAGAGGATGAAACGCGAGGAATAGAAGCTTGAACCAGCCTCTAATGGTGGAACACAAATCGATCTAAGCCAAGGCTGAAGCTTGAGACGAGGAAGACAAGCCACTAGGAATCGAGCATGAGCCACAGCGACTTGATGAAACGGGAACCAGACGCCGCTGTGGAGCTGGAGCGATCACGGAGAGCGGAGGCTACAACACCGCTCGGGTTCACGAGAGAAAGAGTAGAAGATGACTGGAGCGGGGTCTTGAAACGGGATGCACAGGTCGCTGTGGAGAAGATATAGCGATTAGTGAAGTGTTGACCCGGTTTAGTCCGGTTTGACTTTGGTTTAATTCAATTAAACCAGCTCGATTTATGCACTCCTATAAATAGATTTAGACCCAAAAACCCTAATGTATCTCATTTTCTCTCTAAAATTTGCCTCATTTTGTAAAAGCTTGAACCTTTTAATCATTTTAAGGATTTTCTTCATCTTATATCTTGTTTCTCTTAATCATTAACATGATTAACCTTGAATCTCATATGGATTTAAGGTTTCTCATGAAGATTAGAGAGTAGACTCTTTTTGAATCCATGGGTTAGGTAGATCTAGGGTGATTAGTGAAGAGTTAAGGTGTTTATTGTTGAATCTACTAGTTTTTATGCTTGCTAAGTGTTCTTAATGCTAGATTAGACTTGATCAATCTCATCTAGATCTTAAGCTATTTTAAGCCCGGAAGGTGTTTGTTAAAATGCTTGAATGAACTTAGTATAGCTTTTTGTTCATCTTGCCAAAGGGATTTGTTGTTAAGGGAGCTTAGATGGTTAATAGACTTGTGATTTATGCATGCTTTCTTGTTTTAGGCCAACGGGAGTTGATGTTCTAAGCATGATTAGCATAGGGATTATTGTCACGGGAGTGGATTAATCTATTTGAGTGTGTTCTAGGCCTATAAATACTTGTGGTTTCTTAAAGTTGGCACCTTTACTTGGAAATCGCTTTGGATCAATTACCTTAAGCCCATGGATTCTACCTTATCATTTGGTTGAAAGTTTAGTTCTTGCACTTATTTCTAGAGTGGATTTGAGATCACCTTTGTTTATATTTTTAGGATCTTAGCTTTGTTACCATCATCCATCTTCTCGTTTGCTTAGATTAAGAGAGTTTGTGTATTCTTGGTGCTATAGATTTCTAGTTCTCTGTGGTTCGACAACCTTTCTATAATATCATTTGACTTGGGAACCTTGAAAACTCCCAATATCAAATTGGCGCCGTTGCCGGGGATCGAACCCGGGTCACCCGCGTGACAGGCGGGAATACTTACCACTATACTACAACGACGGCTTGAAGCTTGGTCCGGTGACGGCGAGAACGAAGAAGAACAAGACGGATACGCTGGTGGTGAAGCAAGGACTCGCCGGAGAAGCTTGATTTGGAGCTTTCGTGCTATGGGTTTGCTCACGGATCGAGCCTGTGACGGAGAAGCTTAACGTGGCCATGGATTCCGGTGGAGAGATGTCGGTTTGGAGCTCGACGAAGAGGATGAAACGCGAGGAATAGAAGCTTGAACCAGCCTCTAATGGTGGAACACAAATCGATCTAAGCCAAGGCTGAAGCTTGAGACGAGGAAGACAAGCCACTAGGAATCGAGCATGAGCCACAGCGACTTGATGAAACGGGAACCAGACGCCGCTGTGGAGCTGGAGCGATCACGGAGAGCGGAGGCTACAACACCGCTCGGGTTCACGAGAGAAAGAGTAGAAGATGACTGGAGCGGGGTCTTGAAACGGGATGCACAGGTCGCTGTGGAGAAGATATAGCGATTAGTGAAGTGTTGACCCGGTTTAGTCCGGTTTGACTTTGGTTTAATTCAATTAAACCAGCTCGATTTATGCACTCCTATAAATAGATTTAGACCCAAAAACCCTAATGTATCTCATTTTCTCTCTAAAATTTGCCTCATTTTGTAAAAGCTTGAACCTTTTAATCATTTTAAGGATTTTCTTCATCTTATATCTTGTTTCTCTTAATCATTAACATGATTAACCTTGAATCTCATATGGATTTAAGGTTTCTCATGAAGATTAGAGAGTAGACTCTTTTTGAATCCATGGGTTAGGTAGATCTAGGGTGATTAGTGAAGAGTTAAGGTGTTTATTGTTGAATCTACTAGTTTTTATGCTTGCTAAGTGTTCTTAATGCTAGATTAGACTTGATCAATCTCATCTAGATCTTAAGCTATTTTAAGCCCGGAAGGTGTTTGTTAAAATGCTTGAATGAACTTAGTATAGCTTTTTGTTCATCTTGCCAAAGGGATTTGTTGTTAAGGGAGCTTAGATGGTTAATAGACTTGTGATTTATGCATGCTTTCTTGTTTTAGGCCAACGGGAGTTGATGTTCTAAGCATGATTAGCATAGGGATTATTGTCACGGGAGTGGATTAATCTATTTGAGTGTGTTCTAGGCCTATAAATACTTGTGGTTTCTTAAAGTTGGCACCTTTACTTGGAAATCGCTTTGGATCAATTACCTTAAGCCCATGGATTCTACCTTATCATTTGGTTGAAAGTTTAGTTCTTGCACTTATTTCTAGAGTGGATTTGAGATCACCTTTGTTTATATTTTTAGGATCTTAGCTTTGTTACCATCATCCATCTTCTCGTTTGCTTAGATTAAGAGAGTTTGTGTATTCTTGGTGCTATAGATTTCTAGTTCTCTGTGGTTCGACAACCTTTCTATACTATCATTTGACTTGGGAACCTTGAAAACTCCCAATACCAAATTGGCGCCGTTGCCGGGGAGCTAGTAGATTTATCATTAGGATTTCAATCTTTCTTGAGACTAAGCTTTATTTTCTTGCTTTGTTTTGCTTTGGTACAGTTACTAACCTTTTCTTCTAGCTTTTGTTATTTGTAGAGATGGCTTCAAGTTACCATGGAGAGCCACAAGAAGAGGAAGACACATTTGAATATCACATTCAAGATGACTTTGATGCAAGTATACTCACACCAGCACAACTTGTGATGTTATATGAGCTTCAGAAGGAGTACCCGGGGTCGGCAAAGACATCCCTAGCACGAAGGATCCGGTTGGAGCTTATTAAGGATCGAGCAGAGCTTGAAGGAAGGGAGGTTACAAAGTATGAGTTTAATGTTGCCTATGACCTTAAAGAGGTAATGGATTGGGCTCCACCACTCCAGCTGGAAGGTATAGAAATTTCTATTTTAGAACTTCAATTTGAGAAAATATGCTTGCCTTGTGGTGAAAACATTGCTCATGATCATGATTCTCTTGTGCTCATCAATGAATGTCTTGATATGATATGTGAAACTAGGAAGCTAGATGAGTTGAGAATAGAAAAGCTTGCTAGAGTTCATATTGAAGTTTGTTTTGACAAGAGCTATCTATGTGCTTCATTTGATCTCGAATCTGAGTTTTTGATTCTTAATGAACCTAGACCTCTTCTTTCTCTTGCTGATATAGGGGATGAACTTGATGTGGATAAGCTATTGCTTGAGATAGAAAACCCCCTTGTCAAAAATAATCATGAGAATGTGAACATTGTGTTCTATTCAGTTGATGGAGATAGAGTTGACTACTTTGTTAAAACCTCGTTTGAACCAGTAGTTGACTTTATCTTTCCACCAAATGCATTTGATTCTCATGACTATTTAAACATCAAAGAGCATCTCATATTTCATGATTCATCTATAGTGAAGCTCTTTGATGAAAAATCTGTCTATTTTCTATGGACAGTAGTGTGCTCCTTTGCGCACTTGGTTTCTTGTTCTTGTAGAAGAATGACCAAAGGTGCATTGGCTCAGCCTTTTGATACCTATGATTAGCATGCACACAAAGTCAAGCTAGAGACTTAAAACAAGCTCACTTGGGAGGAAGTCCCATGTTTATCCATTGTATATATTTCTTTATTTTTCTTTCTTTTTAAGTTGTTTAATAAGTATTGTTGAGGTTGTTCAGGTTGGGTCTATCTCTAGATAAGAGAAGTCTTCATTTCCACTTCAGCCCATGTCTACCGGCGAAACAAATCTGAGGCCAAGGGTCCTCTACCACCCAATTCAGCCTATAACTCCAAGTATGTGCCACTCCAACCTTGTACATATTTAGTTATCATGTTTATTTCTTTCTCTTAGATCTCTTCTTTGAGCTTACTCTCACACAAGGGACTGTGTGAAGTAAGTTTGGGGGAGAGTCTACTATCTCACATTGTTTTCTGTTTTGTTTACTTGTCATGAGGCATCATGCATTGCATTGTATATACTTTTTTGCATATAAAAAAAAATAATTAAGAAGCATTTAGTTGCATCATTTGCATCTTTAGAATTGAGTCTATAAGCATTTAGATTGCATTCATGCATTGGGAGCAAACCTTGTAAAGGACACATGTCTAGAACTCAATTTGACACCCTAGTTAAACATATCAAATAGCTTGAGCATCTCTTAAAAAAGCTTGTAAGTTTCGAGCCTTGAACACTCTTCTTGAAACATGTTGCTTGCTTGATATTGACATTGCTCTTGAAAGCCAACTCCAATTTGAACTTGAACTTAATGAACTTAATCTCTCTTGCATATGGGCACTTGCATACTTGATCATGGATCTCATACACATTTGGGTTATCTTATTCCATTCATTATCCTTTGTTAACCGAAATGGAACTCTCCTACCCCTAAACCCTTAGCCATTCTTTGAGACCAACATTGATTTGCTTGAGTGAGGCCTTCTTTTTGATAGCTTGTCATGTGCAAAATCTTGAGAGTATTGGGAGCGACATAGATTTGTTCTCATCTCTTGCTAGCATAGGATCCTCATTTGAGTTAGCATCTAGGATGGTTAGTGGGTTTGTTTATTCTAAAGTTTGTTATCTTGGGTTTGGGAGAAAAGAAAAATGAGAAAGATGATCAAAAAGTTGAGAAAAGAAGCCACTAAGGATCAAAAATAAAAAATCTCTAGATTTAGTCTATTTGAACCTTCCCCCAATATAAAAAAAAAAAAGAAAAAAAAATGATGTATCAATAAGATGGTGGGAAGGTAGATAGAGCTAAGAGTTGTGAAAAGTTAATAAAAGATCCTTAGATGGTTAAGTTAAAGAGTTCATGAGGTGAGTGTAATAAAGTGGGTTACTTTGGGTATTGAGATGAATGTGAATAGGGGTGAAGCTTGTTATATCACTTAGGAAAGGGTAGAATGATGAGAATGGATCTATGTATGCATAAATTGCTCCTGGTCTTAGATAAATTTTGCATAATGATCAAGCTCCTTGTTCTTGAGTGATTGCCACTTTGAAATGATTTATTTGAGCCATTGTTTTCATTCACATTTGACCACTTTGTTCACCAAGCCAAATGATTAGGATCATGTGCCCATTTGCAAGTATTCACCTTATGTGTTTGTATAAATGAATGTGAGAGTTGGTCTAAAGAGCTTGTTGATGGATAAGCATTGCAACTTGTGTAGAGGTATATGAGTATGGATAGGTCTTGAGAAGCTAGAGTGTAATAAAAGTTCTTCTCATGCTATTTGCTATATTTTCCTTAGGATGTCAAGTTGAAGGCTAGAAAGTGTTTCTTTTGGTTATAAGCTCTCATTTTCAAACTCTTCTCTTTGATTGATCTTAAATGTTTACTTGAGGACAAGTAAAGAACTAGTGTGAGGGAGTTGATATCTCATGTTTTTATAGATTTTTAGATTCATATTTTAGATTATTATGATCATTTTAGGTTGCATTTAGATATATTTATTGCATTTGCATACTCATTTGCATATCATAGGAGTTGGAGTGCACAATTGGAAGTTTTGGGTCAATTCACAAGGTCATTTCTGCAATTTACAAAGTATGAGGTCAGAAACGAAGTTATCAAAAGGGCAGGGACTGGTTTTGCAAATATGAAGAAACCCACCATTGGAGAGGTCGATTGTTCTTCTCGCCGCGACTTGATTCCGACGATCCCGGTGGCCACCACGACGGGAGAGATGATCACGGTTGAGACAGAGTACGGCAATGGTGGAGTTGTGGTTCAACGGAGGCGCCATGAGCAGCGATGACGGCGTGAATCATGGAGGAGACTCGATGGCTTAGCAGAACCACGACGACGGCTTGAAGCTTGGTCCGGTGACGGCGAGAACGAAGAAGAACAAGACGGATACGCTGGTGGTGAAGCAAGGACTCGCCGGAGAAGCTTGATTTGGAGCTTTCGTGCTATGGGTTTGCTCACGGATCGAGCCTGTGACGGAGAAGCTTAACGTGGCCATGGATTCCGGTGGAGAGATGTCGGTTTGGAGCTCGACGAAGAGGATGAAACGCGAGGAATAGAAGCTTGAACCAGCCTCTAATGGTGGAACACAAATCGATCTAAGCCAAGGCTGAAGCTTGAGACGAGGAAGACAAGCCACTAGGAATCGAGCATGAGCCACAGCGACTTGATGAAACGGGAACCAGACGCCGCTGTGGAGCTGGAGCGATCACGGAGAGCGGAGGCTACAACACCGCTCGGGTTCACGAGAGAAAGAGTAGAAGATGACTGGAGCGGGGTCTTGAAACGGGATGCACAGGTCGCTGTGGAGAAGATATAGCGATTAGTGAAGTGTTGACCCGGTTTAGTCCGGTTTGACTTTGGTTTAATTCAATTAAACCAGCTCGATTTATGCACTCCTATAAATAGATTTAGACCCAAAAACCCTAATGTATCTCATTTTCTCTCTAAAATTTGCCTCATTTTGTAAAAGCTTGAACCTTTTAATCATTTTAAGGATTTTCTTCATCTTATATCTTGTTTCTCTTAATCATTAACATGATTAACCTTGAATCTCATATGGATTTAAGGTTTCTCATGAAGATTAGAGAGTAGACTCTTTTTGAATCCATGGGTTAGGTAGATCTAGGGTGATTAGTGAAGAGTTAAGGTGTTTATTGTTGAATCTACTAGTTTTTATGCTTGCTAAGTGTTCTTAATGCTAGATTAGACTTGATCAATCTCATCTAGATCTTAAGCTATTTTAAGCCCGGAAGGTGTTTGTTAAAATGCTTGAATGAACTTAGTATAGCTTTTTGTTCATCTTGCCAAAGGGATTTGTTGTTAAGGGAGCTTAGATGGTTAATAGACTTGTGATTTATGCATGCTTTCTTGTTTTAGGCCAACGGGAGTTGATGTTCTAAGCATGATTAGCATAGGGATTATTGTCACGGGAGTGGATTAATCTATTTGAGTGTGTTCTAGGCCTATAAATACTTGTGGTTTCTTAAAGTTGGCACCTTTACTTGGAAATCGCTTTGGATCAATTACCTTAAGCCCATGGATTCTACCTTATCATTTGGTTGAAAGTTTAGTTCTTGCACTTATTTCTAGAGTGGATTTGAGATCACCTTTGTTTATATTTTTAGGATCTTAGCTTTGTTACCATCATCCATCTTCTCGTTTGCTTAGATTAAGAGAGTTTGTGTATTCTTGGTGCTATAGATTTCTAGTTCTCTGTGGTTCGACAACCTTTCTATACTATCATTTGACTTGGGAACCTTGAAAACTCCCAATATCAAGTGTCCACGACATACGTGGTCTGCTTTGTGATTGCAGATTTGCGTGTTGCATCCCACGTTTGTCGTGCTGGGGAGTATTAGAGATATGTTGGGCCGGAAGATGTGTATCTTACGGACCAAGATTGTGAAGCCCGTGAAACCTATGAAGACCCTCAAAACTAAAAGGAAAGACTTGAAGATCAAGTTAACCTCAAGATATTCTTAGCATATTTCTATTAAGTATTTAGGAAAGTTAGCATTGTC
>NW_026619474.1:0-8172 GCF_000801105.2 Raphanus sativus | reverse complement strand
GTCTTTGTTGTTATCAGTAGCTTGAGACTTGAGCGAGGTCTCCCTCAACCCCTTTGCCCTTGTCTACTGGTTTGTTGTAGTTGCTGTTGTTGCGGGAGTTCCAATTGGATTGAGATCTACCCTTGGTGCCTTCTTCTTGATGTGTTGCTCAGCTTGCACGGCTATGTGGAATAAGGTCTTTGAGATCTCCATAAGCTTGTCTCTCAACCTTGCTGCCCACTCTATCTTGCAACCCATCTAGGAACTGAGCCATGATCGTCTCCTCATCCTCATTGAGATCAAGACGGTTCCTTAACTTCTCAAACTCCTCATAGTAACTCCTCAACTGACTTGCTTCCTTGCTTAAGTGTTCTGAACTTTCCTATGCAAGTCTCGGTGGTAATGTTGTGGCACAAACCTCAGTCTCATAGCATCTTTCATGTCTACCCAGGCGGTTCCAGTTGCCTCAAGTGCCCTCTCCTACGGTCAGAGCACAATCTATCCCACCAGGATAAGGCATTGTCCGTGAGCTGAGCTACTGCCAAGGCAACTCTCTTGGGACCAGGATGGTTGTAGTAGAGAAGATGTGATCCATCCTCTTTCCCAAATCAAGGTAAGCTTCAGGGTCAACCTTTCCAGCATACTGTGGTGGTGTCATCTTTAAAAGATCCGGCCTTGGTGTGGTGTTGCTGGCGAGGCCCTCTCTGTTGAGGTGCGTAGTCATTCCTCATCATATCTTGGATTGCGGATGGGCTCCGTGCGCTCTAGGTGGAGGAAAGTAATCCTCTTCCTCCTCTGCCTCTTCTTCATAATCTTCTGGCTGAACTCTTGCTCTAGGATAGGGATTACGTTGCTGACCAGTATCTCCCTCATTTTGTTGGTTTCTAGTGCTAGCCTCTGGAACATCATTGAAGAGCACTCCAGGACGCCGGTTGTTTGGAAACCTCTCATTAGCTTGGGTAGCTTGAGCCATGGGTCTCTGCTCAACTCGGGTGAGTCTATCTCCAAGGTCTTGCCGCAACTCCCTCATCTCATCCCTCATTGCATTGAGAGCTAGCATCATGGTAGCCAGCTCGGATGGTTCTCCCATTGTGCCTGCCAAAGAGAAGAACAAACTTAGAGAATCTCGAAATTTAAAAACTAATGGAAAGAGAATAAATAAAGGGAAAACCGATCAAACTAAAAAGGAAAGTCTGATGCAAGGCTTGAAGAACACGGCTGATGCAAGTCTTGAAAGATTTTTCTTATTTTTTTTTTTTTTGAATCGAATGGATGAAACAAAAGGACTAAAACGAGATGAACAATAACAAGATATGGATGCACGACAACTAAATGAAGCAAGAACAATGGAACTAACTATATTTTTTTTTTTTTTTTTTGAAGCAAGACGGATGAAAAAGAAGATGAACTACAAGATTTGAAACAACTAGGGAGGATAGATACAACCTGATGCTGAAGGAACTTCAGCTCTGATACCAGAAATGATACAAGCCTAGGCTGACAAAGGCTGTATGATCCAAGCAAGAGAGTTGGAGCCGATCTAGATCAAGAGGTGGCTCTTTTGTTTTGATCTAATCAACCAAGAGAAACCGTGAGAGATGGAACCAGGGGGATGAAGTGCACCACACGAGAGATGGAGAGCTCGTGATACAACACAAGGAACCTACAAGCCGTGGAGGTGCTGGTCTCACAAGGCAATGGAGGCGGCGAGTTCTTGAGAGAGAACTAGGTTTCTTTGAAAAGAAGTTTATAAAAATATCAAGTGTACCAAGAAAAGGGTTTTTGCAAACACATAAATAGACTAAGGAACATGCTCCTTTGCGTCTCACATAAAGATATTAAGCTATAGTTCAAAATAAGGAAATAAAGAAGAGTGGAGTCTTCTTTGATCTTGGACCGAGATGCATATAGGTGATGTGATAAACTAGTTGTGGCCTCGTTAAAAAACCTTCCTCCGGAAAACCTCATGGGAAAACCAAGAGCAAGGAAAAGAGCACACACAAAGAGCTTGCCTAGTTGCTAGCCCCGTCCAAAGAGTCTTCTTAAACATTTGGATCTTCTATGGTAATGATCATCAAATGGTGTGGCTCTTTGATCAGGGATGAATGGCCAAAAGATCTTCTCTTGATGCTTGAGAACTCCCATTTTGGTTCCTCTATCTTCACCGGCATCTCTCTGTGATCACATCTTTGATATCTTCCTCAGCTTGTTTAACCTGTCCAAGATCAGAAGCAAGTATCATGCTCTCATTAAATTTATGTTGAAGTATCTTAGCTCTTTGTCTAGTGATAGCTCCCTTAAACACGGTTGGTATGGGCACTTCTTGCTCAGTCTCTGGTTTGGTAATGTTGCTGATCATGTCTTGGATGTCTGGTTCAGTAAGGTCAGGTTCAATTCCTCATCACCACAATTTTCGAAAAAAAAAAGAAAACTGAACTTTCGAAAACTTTCCACAATCAATTCGCCTAACGGCCTTAACAATGGATCCAGTATCCACCAAACAAACCATAAAACTATCGCCCGGAAACATTCCGCGATTTCTAAAAAGCCCATAGTCCTTTATGCATAAGAAAAACAAACTTCAAAGCACTGCGAGACGTCGCTTCGTGCCCGAACATCCGTTTTTCGATTAAAACCTTCATACGCCTTCTAAACGGCATCATATCGTTGTTGCTGATCACAACAAACGAACTCTAACGTCCTAAACAGACAAGCCACCTAAGGGTAGGCTCTTTTACATCCGACAAGGATCCCATAGCGCGCTATACAAAAAATCCAAATTTGGTTCAGCACTTCGTAAAGGAAGTAGCTCGATTCGTGCCCATACAAATCATATAAGCCGATACCACTTCGCGGATTTTAAACGGTACGAATCAGGTTAAAATCACAAACAGGCAAAACGAAAGCCGATTTGTCATCGCACAGCCTCAGTCTGAGAGTAAACCTAGGTCTTGCCCTAAACCCAGCCTTGCTGGTATCTTAAACATCTCATAGGCAAAGCGTCAACGACGCGAGATCCCAAAACTTGTCTCTTCACTCAAGTCTATACGTTTCCACGAATTTTCGCGTAAATCGTAAACCGCAGGAAAATCTCGCTTTGTACAAACTACGGATACGGTGATCGTCAGGGAGGCAGGAATGAGACGACAACTCACACCCTGCCCTCTAACTTCGACAAACAGAAGTTCTAAACGCAAATATTTTATAAACGCATACCGCGAGTTCAATACAACGCCCTAAAAAGGGCAGGGATTCAAAGCCACCAACGGCCAGTCCCGAAATCATACATAACGGCTGAAAATACAATCAAATAAAAATCCCCTCAGGGATTGATCAACCTAGGCGTCCTCCGGACACCGCCTTCATTCTCCGACTCACCCGAAGCAGGAACAGCCTCGCCATCGCCCTCGCCGACCTCCTCACCGCCCTTGTCCGCAACGAATTCAGCATCCTGGACCTCTGGAATTTCCGAACTCGGACCAGGGTACCCGAGGATGACGGGCCCGGCAACTCCGTCGCAGTGCAAGCTCCCATCTCCTCGAAGCGCTGAATCCGCCTCTTAAGACGTCGAACTTCCGAGGACTTGCTCTTCTTCTCCTCCTTCGCCTTGAGCAGCGAGCTCACAGTCTTTCCCAGATCACGCTCGAGATCGCTGATCCTAGCTTCGAGCGTCGACGTCTGGGCAGCATGAGTGCTCTCAATCGATTGAAGCACAGCCTCGGTGCGCTTCAAAGTTTCCCGCGACGAATCCAGCTCCTTGGACAAACGTGTGACCTCCAGTCCGCAATCGCCAAGCATCCCGTCGATCAACGACACAAACTGATCACACGAGAGAAGGTGAGAATCAAGGAGTCAACAAAAGAAAGGGGGTTTCACGAAATACCTGGAGCGATGTTGCGATAGTTTCGCCGAAACCTCGCCTTCCTCACTCTTAGTACACCTTTTCCTCTTCGCTGATCCGGCAGCCCCAGCTCTTGAACGTCCCCTCGATGGTGGAACAGCGTTGGACGCGGGAAGTCCCAAGACGATCTCCCTCTTCTTTTCTGGAGGAGGAGGCATGACTTCCACCGCATCCTCCGAAACCACTATCGGCGCGAAAGGGAGCCCTCAGGCGAGCCTGGACATCGGGTGCTTGCTCCGGAACGACAATTTCTCCAGCAGGCAAAGGGACATCGGATCCAGAGGCTGGAATTGTAGATCGGGACTGGAGTAACGTCGGGTCCAAGAGCCAGAACCGCGGGATCCGAGTTAAAGCGACATCGGATCCGAGAGTCGGAGCCACAGAAGTCGGAACGGAAGTAGCACTAGGACCTGCCACGCTAGACTCCATCTCAGCACGGCGTCGCTCCATCTTGTCCTGAAAAGAACTGAACCCCTCGACGAATGTCTGCGTAAGGGCAGGAGCATCCTGCGCCGGCGAGGCTTGGTTAGCTTCACTCATTTCGACATCGGAATCTTTCTTTTCATTAGAGAGGAAAGCCATATTTTCTGAAATTTGAGAAGAGGAGAGTGAGTGAAAAATGAGAGGGGGATGGGGTGCTACTTATAAGAAATCAAAGGTGGTAGAGTTTTTCGGAATAAAATATTCCTAGCCGAAAATTTCGATTTTCAAATCTTCCGCACACAAAATCGCTCCCGCATCTTGCATGCTGGGGGGCTAACTGTTGGGGTCAAAAACGGTTATCTCGAAATCAACGGCTAAGTCTATTTGTCATACGAAAAACCCTCCGAAAACGAACACGAACACCCGTAAACCGAAGGAACCGAGCAGCCGACCCGGCCTTGGCCGTAGCCGCCGGGCGGCTAGCCCCGTGCTGGCCGTGGCCGCCGGCGGCTAGCGCCCGTGCTGGCCGTGGCCGCCGGGCGGCTAGCCCCGTGCTGGCCGTGCCGCCGGCGGCTAGCGCCCGTGCGGCCGTGGCCGCCGGGTGGCTAGCCCCGTGCCGGCGTGGCCGCCGGCGGCTAGCGCCCGTGCTGGCCGTGGCGGCTGGCGGCTAGCCCCCGTGCTGGCCGTAGCCGCCGGCGGCTAGCGCCCGTGCTGGCCGTGGCCGCCGGGCGGCTAGCCCGTGCTGGCCGTGCCCGCCGGCGGCTAGCGCCCGTGCTGGCCGTGGCCGCCGCGGCTAGCCCCGTGCTGGCCGTAGCCGCCGGCGGCTAGCGCCCGTGCTGGCCGTGGCACGGGCGGCTAGCCCCTGCTGGCCGTGGCCGCCGGGCGGCTAGCCCCGTGCTGGCCGTAGCCCCGGCGGCTAGCGCCCGTGCTGGCCGTGGCCGCCGGGCGGCTAGCCCCGTGCTGGCTCGGGTCTTCACAACAATCTCCGGTACACAAGTCCCAGGCCCCGGCCGTCAGAAGTCTGTACTTCGAGTCTTTCCCAAGTCCTCGCAGGACGAATCATTGAGATTCCGCGTACGAAACTCCGGTTCTTACTCCAAACTAAGACCGTCGGAAACACTTCGGAAACTCGTAAGATATCAACGGGAAGGAAGATCTTAAATTCTTCGTACGAAACAGCGATGGTTATCTTAAGACACCACTCATCTCAACTCTACGAACGAATGAAGAACTTCCGAAGAAATCGTAGAAAACAACGGAAGTCCTAGAGACGGCCCGAAAGGGACCAAACGCGATCGGACAGTCCGTTTACGATTATCTGAGATAGATACGACGATTTACGTTTATCTTTACGTAACAAGATAAATGCTAAATTTCCGGAAGGATAAATGTCAAGTTTCCCGAAGATAAATGTCAAGTTTCCCGATAAACATGGAGGCCGACGAAAATGGAAAAAAGCCCGCCTTGCGGCCCAGAAGGAGAATAGACCGTCATAAGAAGGAGTATATAAAGGAGCTTTGGGAGAGGAAGAAGGGAGAGAAAAATCATTAAGAGAGAGAGCAAATCCGAAACCTAGGGACTTAGAGAATTCCTGCTAGCTTAGGACTTAGGAGTTTAGACTAGCGAGCAAGACTTAGAACGTTTTGTCTCCTGTATTTCCGTCGTTTTCCGCTTCAGCGTTTCTCTACTTCCCTTTTTCGGAAGAATATTGTATTCAACTATCATCTATTTAATAAAACGCCTTAGTGCAATTTTTCCGCTACGTTGCTTTATTCTATCAATTTTCGTTTGGTTGTCGCAGAGAATCCGAGCCTTCAGGGAAAACTAGGTTTACTTAGTTTTCCTTCGATTTATTTAACTAAAATCGACAGTGCGAATTTCGGTTCCCACAGCGTATTTCTCTCAAACCAATTTTAAAAGAAGGCCCAACTCATCAAGGAATCCCTGAGACTTTGAATTTCAAGAAAATCTTCAAGGATCAAGAAGTTATGGATTTTACAAGTCAGCCATCTTCTCAGCATCCAATGGGACAGATCAGCCATATTTCTGTCCATACAAGTCTAACCATGAAGAGGTCTTGACGGAAGCCTTTTATTATACTAAGGAGAGCCTTTAAGAGTCCAGATCCAAGAAGAAAACCAAGACCAAAATCCATCCAACCAGAAGAATATACTTGGTTTACTCAAATTCCCAAAATCAGCCAAACCGACATCAATTTTGGAAAGCTCTCAACCAATTAATTTTGGTCCGACCCAAACCTATTTGTGAGGAAACCAGGAGATACTCTAAGCAACCAGAAGACATCCAAGACTCTATACCATGCACCCAGCAGCCAGAGGATCAGGCGGATTCTCATGCCATCACACTTACCATATTTGGAGCAAACCGACATTAATGTCTAACAGCTCTTTTCTGCTCAAACCAGGAACATGATCAGCTCCTATCCAGCCATAAAGAAGAATTCCCAGGAAAACTCAGTTATCCCTTGAAACCATCCAGGTGCAAGATTATTCAAGCTCCCCCTTTGCAAGAAAAATCCCCACAATCACTCCAACGGCTAGTTTCTGATTTTGTATCTTCGAAGATTTATTTCCTTTTTTTTTTACCCTATGCACGTTTTGTTTAGTTTCTTCTGAGCATTAATAAGCTCTCTTAGTCCTTCATTTGTAAGCACCCTCGATCTTAAGAATTTATAAAAGTTTGTTTGTTTTATCAAAGTTTGTCTTTGAATAAAAACCGATTGTCTTTAGGATTCAAAGTGTGATTCTTTGTTGTCCTACTGATTCGTTTAGCATAGGTTGTTGTGAGATTCATCAGCCAGTGTTAATCCAGATTGAGAGAGTCAATCAACCCAAGGATTGAGAGAGTCAATCATCATCTATCCATCTCCATCATCCATCATCTATCTTCAATCCATCAAACCATTCCATCATATCTTTATCTGTTAGTTTCTGTTCTTATTTTCATTATTTTATAAACTCATTGTTTTCCTTTGTTTCAGGATATATTGGAGTTTAGCAGGAAAGTAAGTCGGCCATCTCCATCATTTTCCCACCTGATCTCCATCTTAACCGATAAGATCGACCCATCGACCATCCAGCCCATCGACCAGCTTCCCAGCCTGTAACATTTGGTATCAGAGCTCAAAGCTCCTATATCAGGTGATATCAATCCATCTCTATCTCTGTTCTTGTTTCATTCTTTGTTTGTTCTCATTTTATAAAACCAAAATCCATAAAAATTGTTTTTGCTTCAAGTTTGCATTATTTTTTCTGCATTTTGTGTTCTTTAAAAAAAAAGAGAAGGAGTTTAGGTGTTTTGATTCACGAAAATTCATTTGAAATATTTTTTCTAGTTGTTTGCATTCATATTCACCAGCTCCCATTGCCATATTTTATTTTTTTTTTTGCATTTAGTTCTTTCCTTGTTTCAGTTTCTGTTTATTGCACTTTAAAAAAAAAAAAGATTGTTATTGCATTTTCTTTCTTATTATTATTTTTTTATATTGGACTGATATTTCATATCATTATAGTATATCTCGTGCATACCATTGTCTGCATAAAAAAAAAATATTTGCATTTCATATTTGCCCATTTCGGTTTGTTTACATTCTTTAAAAAAAAAAGTTGACATTGCATTTCTTCTTAGTATTATTTTTAATATTTGGTTGCATATTTTCATATTGCATACATTTAGTTTGTATCAATCTTATATAGCATCAAAAAAAAAAGTTTGCATCTCATATTTTTCCATTTCGGTTGTTTACATTCCTTATTTAAATTCAAAAAAAAATCATATTGTCATTGCATTTGCTACTTGCCATTTTTTTTCTAAATTCTTGCTTGCATATATAATAATAGTCTGATTTA
>NW_026619473.1:0-8173 GCF_000801105.2 Raphanus sativus | reverse complement strand
TTTATCTTAGTATTTTTCTCTGATTGCGACAAAAAAAGAACGAAACATGGTTTATTGACAGTATAATGTAGGGTGGTGTAACTTGATAGAGGAACCGTGCGATTCTTGAAATTCTGTTTTATATTCATAAAGTTGTAGTTTGATACTTGCCATTTGGTTTTGTCTTTGCTGCAAATCAACTGTGTGACAGATAAACAGCGGTTTAAACAAGACAGAACCAATTGAAGGGAAGTGGTCAAGGATTGCTTTTGCAAGGAGGATGGATGTAATGTTAAACGGTTGGTGGATGGATATCTGAACAGATGGGGTGGTCTCAGGTTGGAACTTTAGATAATTCTTAAAGTTTTAGTTATTATTATTTGTATATTAATTAAAATTTTACTAATATTAAACGTTTAGCATGGTTTACTATTTTTGTTCTATTTTTTTAGTGTATAGATGTATTTATCCGAATAACGTTGAAGGGATTTTTCAAAACAAATTTTATTTGCCCGATTTAGCACTTGGATCATCATCAAACTGTCAGGAGTTGATGTCAACCTAAAAATTCGGTCGAATCAGAACCGTTGGATCTAACTCTGAAGACGTAACTGGGTCCCACGTTCCCACCACTTCTCTTTCAGACCTTAAACCCTCCGAATCTACGCACAAACACACTCTCTTCCCTCTCTCTCTCCGCCTCCGTTATCTTCTCAAGACCAAATCTAATCCCCTCTCTCTCTCTCCTCGCTTCCACCATTAACAACAGAGAAGCTCCACAACAAGCTTTCTCTATTACACAGAAATAGAGAGAGAGAGGTCTTGAGTTCCAGCAGAGGTGGTGTTGAGTGAGTACTCCAGATCGGATCAGGATTCTTCAAAGATGCAGACATCAAACAACGGTCCAGATTCGTCACCAGCCGGAACAACGCCACCGTTGCAGCAGCCGACTCCTCCTCCGCCGCAGCAACAACACTGGCAAAACCAGCAACAATGGATGGCGGCGATGCAGTACCCATGGCGATGATGCAGCAGCAACAGATGATGATGTACCCTCACCAATACGCTCCGTACAGCCAAGGTCACTATCAGCATCCTCCTCAGTTTCACTACGCTCCTCCTTATCACCAGCAGAATCATCAGCAGCGTGGTGGATCTGGTGGTGGAGATGATGTGAAGACTCTCTGGGTTGGTGATCTTCTTCATTGGATGGATGAGACTTATTCCACACCTGTTTCTCTCACACCAACGAGGTTTATTACCATTCTTCTTCTTTTCTTTTTTTTTCCGACATGAAAGTGATAGATTTAACATCTGTTTACAGATCTTGAGATTTGGAGATTACAGTCAATTTTGTAGTAATGATTTTGATTAAAAAGAAATTAAAACAATTTTGGAGAACTTAAAACTATATTTATGAAGTTATTTTTTATAAGAAAAAATGGGATTTATATGCTAATGTTTTTCACTTGCCTATATCCCAAACTGTTGTCGTGAATCCAATGTAAAATTTTAGAATAATTTTGTGTGTTTTTGATGTAATAAGGACCATTGTGTGATTGTGTTGAAGCCAAAGGTTGGCATTTATGGTAATGGACAAGTACGTTGACTTTAAAATAACAACTTTAAAGTTCATTTTCATACGGCAATAGAAGTACATTTGCCACCTTTTAACATGTCACGAGATCGTTTCTCAATTGGTCGTTCTGTTTAGCTTATAAAGTTGTTTTTTTTTATTCCTTTCCTTTTTTAGCTTATGGTTTCTTGTTTTGTTATATTACAGGTTTCTTCAGTGAAAGTTATAAGAAACAAGCAAACCAATCAGTCAGAAGGGTATGGTTTTGTCGAGTTTCTTTCACGTTCGGCAGCTGAGGAAGTCCTTCAGAGCTATAGCGGTGTAACCATGCCCAACGCAGACCAGCCCTTCCGTCTAAACTGGGCTTCTTTCAGCACTGGTGAAAAGAGAGCTTCAGAGAACGGTGGTCCAGACCTGTCGGTATTCGTGGGAGATTTGGCTCCTGACGTGACTGATGCTGTACTGCTCGAGACTTTTGCTGGATACCAATCTGTTAAAGGTGCAAAGGTTGTGATCGATTCCAACACTGGGCGTTCCAAAGGTTACGGGTTTGTCAGGTTTGGTGATGAGAGCGAGCGGTCAAGGGCGTTGACTGAGATGAATGGTGCTTTCTGCTTAAGCAGGCAAATGCGTGTTGGTATTGCAACTCCTAAAAGAGCTGCTGCTTATGGCCAACAAAATGGTTCACAAGGTAAGTGATGGTTTAATCAATATGACTAAAATGTTTTCTCTCTGTTTTGTGTATTAAGCATTTACTTGAGTAGCAAGTTGTGTTAATGCTTTTAACTTGGCATTTGAAGTGATGTGAATTGTTTTTTTATTTAATTAGCTCTGACATTAGCTGGTGGACATGGAGGGAATGGGTCAGTGTCTGATGGGGAATCAAATAACTCAACAGTGAGTTCTCCTTACTATTACTCTGTTATCAACAATACACACTCACTGTTCATTTGTCTTTTATCACGTTGCAGATATTTGTTGGGGGCATTGACGCTGATGTTACTGAAGAAGACCTCAGACAACCTTTCTCCCAGTTTGGGGAGGTTGTTTCGGTAAAGATCCCAGTAGGAAAAGGATGCGGTTTTGTCCAATTTGGTAACAGGTACGAACATGTTCTGTGCTTGTCAGCTTGCTCATCTGATAGCGTGGGACTTTGCAAAGTGACGTGCCATTGGTTTTTGACAGGCAGAGTGCTGAAGAAGCCATTGGGAACTTGAACGGGACAGTCATCGGGAAAAACACTGTCCGGCTTTCTTGGGGACGCAGCCCAAACAGACAGGTACAAGAAAGCTTAAGTTGGATTAGTGTTTTTTTGTCTTAATGTAACCTTAATATGCAGTTTATTAGTATGGTCCAGGTCAAAACTTAGTTTAGATTCTTTTGGTGTCTTTGTTTTTCTTGTCATCCATTGGATGGATAAAGTTATAGAAACCCTTAAACCCAAAGTCAGTGGTTGGTAATGGATAGTAGTGGCCATAAAGATCTAGTGGCACTAACACATTCCTGCGTACTTTGTTGACTGTTTTGATTGGAAAATCAAATGCATGCCTCCTTGGGCCAACTTGTCATCTCTCTTATCCTCCTGTGTTTCTTAGGACTTAAAAGCTATCAAGATAAATAATGAAGTAGAAAGCCTTTATCCACGTCATTATATAATGCTGTTGTCTTTGTTAGCTTTAATCTCTACAATGAATGTCCAACACTCGTTATCTTTTAAAATGACAGTGGAGAGGTGACCAACAATGGAACGGAGGATACTCAAGAGGACAAGGTTACAGCAACGGATATGCTAATCAAGACTCAAACATGTATGCTGCTGCAGCGGCTGCTGTCCCTGGAACATCTTGAAAGTGTTGGTTATGTCTCGTGAGTCCTGCTGGACTTACGGGCATTGGTTTCTAAAAGAAACCATCGGAATGTCAAAGGGATTCGATGATTAGTTGTTGGTTCAGGGATTAGCTCGCTTCAACAAAACTAAAAAACCTCTTTAAGTGCAAAGAGGGTTTAGTATCCTATGGATTTGAACTTTGTTTATCTTGCTGTCTCAGTCTCTAACATTTTGGGGCTGTCTTAAACTTGAATTCTATTCTCGGTTTCTTTAAGTTTGATTTGTCTCCTCAAAAGTCTAGAGCTTGGTCCACAACAAGTAATTTCCCAAATCGTTTGGATCAATTACAAATTTGCAGTGCTTATTATATATACAAAGTTAATTGGTTTTTGTACAATATAGGGAATTTGCTTGGGTGAATAAAACTTAGAAGTCGAAAGTTTTTTTTTTTGCACACAGTGTAATACGACAATGGAAGAAACAGATGCTGGTTCATTGGTTAAAAAGCTAGTCAGATTGCATGGATCAAAAAATGGTAATGTCAGCTTATCTATGACCTCAGTATGTTGTTAACTCTGAATAACAAACATATCCAAAGCTAAGCAAGAACCGTGAAGTTAGCTATATGTCAGACAACAAAACATGCTCATGGGAGACAGAACAATAAACAAGAGCATGCAATCTTAGGATAGAGAAACAAAAGAAGGTCAAGTTCTTTGTCTAATACTCTCACCACTATTTCTTGAGCTATTTCATGTCTTTGACAGCGCTCTTCTGAAGCATATCAGTGAGATTCTTGTCTCGACACATTCTTTCTGACGCTTACCAAACTCATGTTTCTGATACAAATTCCAAATCTTACAGAACTCACTCAGCACCACTTGTTCTTCTGGCTTTACTCAGTAGTACCAAACACCCACAAATTCAATTTCAATTAGGAAACAGAGAGATAGGGGAACATGTGTTTTTCCAAAAAGACCTGACATTTGCAGTCAAAAGGTTTTGATATATTCTCAAAACGTACAAGCCAAGCAAAATGCAAAACAATTTTGATTTACGTCAGGGAGATGATTAGATGAAGAACAAAGTTATTTCATGAACAAAACGAAACAGATTTTGCTTTAAAAGAAGGAATCCAAGCTAAATCAGACATTCCAGAGCCAATTGAGGAAGGAATATTGCTATGTAAGACAAGAGATTAAAAACCCTAATTCCCTAATCGAAACCTCCAGAGAGAAGAACAGAAAAAGAGAACCGGTTTGGTTCGATAATTAATTTATTTCTATCTCTCGAACCGAACTTGGTACGAGTAAATAAATTAGATTTTAATCGAACCGGTCTGGTTTTGATGTTACTTTAAAAAATAAGGGAATATTGGTCTAAGTTAATCCAAGTTTAATTACTGATTAGTTTGAAAAAAGGAAATAGTCAAAGTTAATTAATTTTAATGATTGATTAGTGGATAAACTAATGACAACAACGTAACCTATTTATACAGACCAAATAGATGGAGAGAGTGCTTACTTTGCTTTTTTTTTCTCTAAAGCTTCTCTACTCGTCTAACGCTCTGTAATTTCTGAAACTAGGGTTTCGTTTTCTTCGTTAAAAAAAGAAGAGATTTGGCACTCGACTCTGTCTAGTTTCTACGCTCTGTAATATTGAAAACTAGGGTTTCGATTTTTATTCAACGATGGTGAAAAGAGGAGGAACGAAGAGGAAGGCTGTGCTAAAGAAGATTGAGGATAAAAGCTCAAAGGCTGTAACTTTCAGTAAACGCAGAGATGGTCTCTACAGCAAAGCCGCACAGCTCTGTGTTATGGGCGAGGCTCAGATCGCGATCTTAGCGACTCCATCTTCTTCCAACTCCAACGTCCCTTTCTTCTCCTTCGGTCACTCTTCCGTTGATTCGTTGGTCTCTGCGTATCTCTCCGGTCAAAGACCAGTTCGTGTCCCTGAAGAAAGCAAAAGATGAGGGAGGACATAGGAATATGCATGGCTCGGAAGGAGCTAGGGCTTAGTAATTGGTGGTGGAGAAGGAAGAGCTTGCTACGAGTAAGAGCCTTGAAGAAATCATGCAAGCCATGGAGTCCATGGAGATACTGATTAGGGATGCAGATCGGTTGCTTGATGAAGACGCCTTTGGTTTTAATCAGAGAAAAGGTGAGAAGAAGAAGAAGGACGACAGCAACGATGTTGTTCTCCACCACCACCAGGGAACTGGTAAAACCCTAATCGATGTTGATGATGATGATTTACTTCCTCAAGCCCTAACCACTTCAGAGGATGATCAGATCATCTCTGTTGTGACAGTTTCTTCAACAACGAGAAGAACACTGCTTTACCAACAACTCATGCTGAGGTAAATACTGAAGAGTGGAGCGATATGGACTTTGAGCAACTCCTCAGTGGTTTTGATTTTGACAAGAAACCTGTAAAAGAAGATCATGAGATTACGGAGGTTTATGAAAATTTGAAAGAGTGGAGCGACATGGATCTTCAGCACCTCCTCAATGATGTTGAGAAAACTGAAGAAGAAGAAGATGATCATCAGACTGAGACGGTTTCTGATAACTCTTGCAGCAAGAACAAAGCTCTGTTATTACCAGCTGCTGCTGCAGGAGAATTGAATGATGAGCAAGAAGAGGTGCTTGGCTTTGATATAGCTGATCTTGATTTTGATACCATATTTGAAGGTTTGAGCGGCGATGAGTTTGCAGCTTCTTTTCCCATGTTATGAAGAGTCAATGATTACTAGTTACTAATTGTTTAGTTCGTATGTAATTTGAGGAGACTCCTGTTTGATCTTGGATCAGTTTTTTTTCTCTCTCAGATAAGAGAAAACTGATGCAACTCAAACAGGTTCAAGCTTCGGTAGAAGAGTTTGTATTATTCTTTAGTTCAATATGTGTCCTTTTTGTAGTCCAGAATCATATGATTCTTTCTTTAATGATAAGAGTTTGAGTTTGTATTACACCTTTCACTGTCTTGTTTGTCTATTTCTTCTGATTATTATGTTTGAACAGATCACATCTTCACCTTCAGTTGCAAAACGTTTCTCAACTTTCTGCTAGAACAGCATCTCCTTTATTATAACCAATTCAATCATATATATATAAATAAAAGAAAGAAAGTGTTATTGTGCTTTGATGATGTTATATCACGGCCTTATGCATCCTAATCCAATAAAACAAAGAGTCTTTTGTTGCTGAAAACACTTCAGATCCCTTGGCAAGGGAACATGCAAGTGTGATTAGTTCTTTAACAGATGAAGTGGTCCCTTTGCTTGTTAGGTGATGCTCCGATTGTGTAAACATGTCTAACTGAGTATTGTGATCGAGTATCTTGATAAAGTTACGAACACTAGTTGTATTGTTTTCACCGAGGAGGCTCGAACAGAGTGATAGACATCTACTTTGTGAGCTTAGTCAAGATAGAAGAGTTTTGTAATAACCAAAATATCTTGATAACTGTTACACACTCAGAGAGTCACTGTTAATAGGATCCAGGCTTCAGAGTTCAGACCTTTGGTGTGGTTGTAAAATCTGTCACCACAATATCAATAACCGCTTAACAAAGTCTTTAGCTTCAGAGGACAAGGAAAGGGCCAAGGAGCTTCTTTAAAAGCCCGATCACCTTTAAGAACCGCTCCATGATCAAATCTATAAAAGACTCATCATACCTCTTCTCCTTCACTTCCCCGATTTTTTTACGCTTTGTTTCCTCCGTTTGCGGTTCAGTTTCAAAACCCTAAAAAAGGCTCTTTTGCAATTTCTTTTCTGAGCGATTCTTTTCCGAAACCCTAGAAAATCAACCCCGATTGAAAAAGATGCAGCAGTCAAACGAAGAATTCGTCAAGTTTCTTGGAGAAGGCGCTTACGGTTACGTTAACCTAGTCCGCTTCACTAATCCCGACAAGACTACGACAGTCTCCGAAGAGAGTTAGAGATTCTCTCAAACTCAGGGGATGTCCCAGGATCGTTACGTGTTACGGTCTTGCTGTTTCGAACAAGAAGCCTCTGAAGTTGAGGTTTTTCTCCATTAAAGGCCCAACAGTTCAAGAGAACTCTGAACAAAGTCTTGAGGTTGAAGACTATTCCCATGAAGAAATGGACCGACTTCAATTTAGTTTCTGTTCATTAGTGTTTTAGTTTCTTTGTTTAGGGTTGTAGTTTCTGGTTGATTAAGGTTTAGCATCTCTGTTTAGACTGTAGTTTCTGTTAACGTTTAGTATCTGATTGGTATGGTAGACTGTAGGGTCTGTTGATAGTATCTCTGCTTAGGCTTTAGTTTCTGTTATCTTTGGTTTCTGATTAGTATGTAGACTGTAGTTTTCTGTTGATTAACTTTTAGTATCTCTGTTTAGTTTGTACATTCTCATATCTCATTACGACATTAACGTTTAGTATGTTGTATTCTGTTTCATATAGGTGATAGTATCTCTGTTTAGTATGTAGTTTCTGTTCATTAACGGATATGTAGCTTATGTTCATCAATTTCTAGTATCTCTGTTTAGTATGTATTTCAGATTCTCAGGTTTCATACATGTATGTTCCGACATTATAACTGTCAATAAAATATTTTCTTTTCCATATGATTTTCTCGCTTTACAAAGTTCTCCTCTCTGGGGCAAACTCCATTCTCAATCTTTTTTTACTGTGGTAAGCAACCGAGAAGCATCTCTGAACTTTGGAAATCTAATACACTTGAAGAAACGGTTGATGAAAATTCTGTTGACCACTTTTGCAATCTCAGTCCATCTGTTCCCAAACACTCTTGTGTGCCTATACAAC
>NW_026619472.1:0-8175 GCF_000801105.2 Raphanus sativus | reverse complement strand
TTAAGAAAGCTCTCTTTCTTAAACAACCTTTACTTCTCTTTGTTTTTAAAGTGCACTAACTGCTTTCTAACCTTGCACCGGAGCTTCCGAAAGATCTTCAATTCATCTTGCAGGATTATGGTGATGTGTTTCCAGAAGATAGTCCAGCAGGGTCTTCCTCCTTTCCGTGGTATTGAACACCAAATAGATCTGGTTCCAGGCGCCTCTCTTCCTAAACCGGCCTGCCTATAAGACCAATCCAGATGAGACCAAGGAGCTGCAAAGACAAGTGGATGAACTGATGGAGAAAGGACACATCCGAGAGAGCATGAGTCCATGTGCTGTGCCAGGTTCTTTTAGTGCCAAGAAAGATGGAAGCTGGCGCATGGGTGTTGACTGCAGAGCCATTAACCACATTACTGTTAAGTACAGGTATCCTATCCCTAGACTCGATGATATGTTAGATGAATTGCACGGTTCTTGTGTGTTCTCTAAGATAGATTTGAAAAGTGGTTATCATCAAATTAGGATGAGGAAGGGGATGAATGGAAAAATGCTTTCAAAACAAAAACATGGGTTGTATGAGTGGCTTGTTATGCCATTTGGGCTTACAAATGCACCCCTAGCACTTTCATGAGATTGATGAATCATGTTCTAAGAGCTTTCATAGGTCATTTTTTTGTAGTTTACTTTTGATGATATCCTGATCTACAGCAAAAGTATGATTGAACATGTTAATCATTTGAAAACTGTTTTAGAAGTGCTAGGAAGGAGTCTCTTTTTGCTAACTTCAAGAAATGTACTTTTTGGAGCAGATCACCTTGTGTTTTTAGGCTTTGTTGTTACAGCTCAAGGAATCAAAGTGGATGAAGAAAAGATCAAAGCAATCCGAGAGTGGCCTATTCCAAAGAATGTAAGTGAGGTCCGGAGTTTCCATGGTTTGGCTGGTTTCTACAGGAAATTTGTGAAAGATTTCAGCACCATAGCCGCACCACTCACTGAGGTAATCAAGAAGAATGTGGGTTTTAATGGGATGATGCACAAGAAGAAGCTTTCCAAACCTTGAAAGGGAAGTTGACTGAAGCTCCTTTACTTGCTTTACCTGATTTTTCTAATACTTTCGAAATAGAATGTGATGCTTCTGGTGTAGGAATTGGGGCTGTACTAATGCAGGAAGAGACCAATTGCTTATTTCAGTGAGAAGCTAGGAGGAGCCATGGCGAATTATCCACCTATGACAAGGAGCTATACGCTTGATCAGGGCCCTAGAGACTTGGCACACTACCTTTGGCCAAAAGAATTCGTGATCCACACTGATCATGAATCACTCAAACATCTTAAAGGCAGCACAAGCTTAACAAGAGGCACGCCAAATGGGTAGAATTCCTTGAAACTTTTCCTTATGTGATTCATTACAAACAAGGAAAAGAAAATGTGGTAGCTGATGCTTTGTCTAGGAGGTATGCTTTGCTTGCTGCCATGGAAACAAAACTGTTAGGATTTGATCAGATTAAGTTATTATGCTGATGATCCTGATTTCAAAGTAGTGTTCAAAGATTGTGAAAAGCATGCTAGTGGGAAGTACTTTAGGTCTGATGGGTTTCTTTTCTTTGAGACTCGTCTATGCTTACCTCAGTGTTCTTTGAGAGAATTGTATCTTAGGGAATCTCATGGAGGTGGACTAATGGGACACTTTGGCGTTGATAAGACACTCAGCACCTTGAAGAGGAACACTTTTACTGGCCAAGCATGAGGAAAGATGTTGAGAACACTGCAGCCGATGCATAGTTTGCACTCAAGCTAAAGCTAAGAACCGACCTCAAGGTTTGTACACTCCTCTCCCTATTCCTGATGCACCTTGGGTAGACTTATCAATGGATTTTGTGCTTGGATTGCCTAGAACTAAGAGAGGCAGAGATTCGATTTTTGTGGTAGTAGACAGGTTTTCAAAAATGGCACATTTTATTGCTTGCAACAAAACTGATAGTGCTGTTAATGTTGCTGATCTTTTCTTTAGAGAAGTTGTGCGTTTGCATGGAATGCCTAGAACCATTGTGTCTGATAGGGATACTAAGTTCCTTAGTTATTTCTGGAAAACTCTTTGGTCTAGGTTGGGAACTAAGCTTTTGTTTTCTACTACTTGTCACCCTCAGACTGATGGACAAACTGAAGTAGTAAATAGAACTTTGTCATCTCTCTTGCGTACTGTGGTTAAGAAAATAAGTCTTGGGAAGATTGTTTACCTCATGTTGAGTTTGCTTATAATCATTCAGTTCATGGAACCACTAAGCATTCTCCTTTCCAGATTGTGTATGGTTTTAGTCCTTTGACTCCGCTGGATCTTTTGCCTTTGCCCATTAATGAACAGACTAACCTTGATGGAAAGGCCAAGGCCGAGTATGTTGTTTCTTTGCATGAGCAGGTTAAGAAGAACATTGAAGAAAGAACTAAGGCTTATGCAAAGCAAGCTAACAAAAGAGGCGTGAGCTGATTCTAGAACCAGGAGACTTGGTGTAAATTTACTTGAGAAAAGATAGATTCCCTGCTGAAGGAAGTCTAAACTTCTACCAAGGACAGATGGACCTTTCAAAGTGCTTGAACGGATCAACAACAATGATTATAAGATTGATCTTGAAGGGAAGTACACTGTTAGCTCTACTTTCAATATTGCTGATCTGATTCCTTATTATACTGAAGAGTTGGTTTCTTATGATGATCTAGATTTGAGGACAAATCCTTTTAAAGGAGGAGGGGATGATGCACCCATGGTTGAGCTAGAAGAGAGTGATGGAGCTGAAGAGAGTGTTGGAGCTGATCAGGAGCTAAGTGAGAGTGACATAGAAGATGAAGTAGAAGCAGCTCGGTCCAAAGAAGAGAAGTCCATATCCAAGCCTAAAGGAGTTCCATTTTCCTCAAGCCCATCCGATCAAACTCAAGACCCATTCTACTTGTCTCAAGGTCCAATCACAAGATCTCAAACCAGAAGATTGAGGAATTCAATCTCGATGTTGGTTTACTCCAAACCAAACCAAATCGATGACCAAGACCAAGTCAAGCTCTTTAATCATTCAGTCTTTGGTCTTGCCTAGTTTTCCTTTTCTTTCTCGTAAACTACAAGTCTTAGTCTTTGTTTCTTTCTCAATGTTGTTTCTTTTCTACAAATACATTGTCATCGATTTGAATAAGATTCATTCACGTTTTTAATCAAAATCTTTCTAAACTTGTGAATCCTTTGTTCATCTTGAACATTGATCTGCTGAGGAGTTCATTCTCCAATTGCAACTTGTCTTTGATCCTTACCTGAGTTCATTCTCTTGATCAAAGACTCATCTATCCATCAATCACCCATTCGCAAGTTTCCATCCACAAAACCATCTATCTTCACCCTATACCATTCCGCAATTCACCCATCAAACCATCAAACCATTGATCCAACCTTCAAAGATCAGGGAAACAGAACCCTAATACAACCAGGGTTCTATCATTCCAGATTAGCCTGTTCGGACATATGCCATTATCTTCATGATTCTTATCAAACCAGGATGAACCACGATCTAAGAAGCTTTATTTGGAACCACTAATCAGTGGAGAATAACCAGGAAGTTGAATAAGTCTCATAGGAGTTGTGATTAAGAAGATATACCACTTTCTATCCAGATGATTCCAGATTAGCCTGTTCGGACATATGTCAATATCTTCATGATTCTTATCAAACCAGGATGAACCACGATCTAAGAAGCTTGATTGGAACCACTAATCAGTGGAGAATAAACAGGAAGTTGAATAAGTCTCATAGGAGTTGTGATTAAGAAGATATCCCACTTTCTATCCAGATGATTCCAGATTAGCATGTTCGGACATATGGCAATATCTTCATGATTCTTATCAAACCAGGATGAACCACGATCTAAGAAGCTTTATTTGGAACCACTAATCAGTGGAGAATAACCAGGAAGTTGAATAAATCTCATAAGTGTTGTGAGTAAGAAGATATCCCACCTTCTATCCAGATGATTCCAGATTAGCCTGTTCGGACATATGCCATTATCTTCATGATTCTTATCAAACCAGTATGAACCACGATCTAAGAAGCTTTATTTGGAACCACAAATCAGTGGAGAATAACCAGGAAGTTGAATAAGTCTCATAGGAGTTTTGATTAAGAAGATCCCACTTTCTATCCAGATGATTCCAGATTAGCCTGTTCGGACATATGGCAATATCTTCATGATTCTTATCAAACCAGGATGAACCACGATCTAAGAAGCTTTATTTGGAACCACTAATCAGTGGAGAATAACCAGGAAGTTGAATAAATCTCATAGGAGTTGTGAGTAAGAAGATATCCACTTTCTATCCAGATGATTCTAGATTAGCCTGTTCGGACATATGGCAATATCTTCATGATTCTTATCAAACCAGGATGAACCACGATCTAAGAAGCTTTATTTGGAACCACTAATCAGTGGAGAATAACCAGGAAGTTGAATAAATCTCATAGGACTTGTGAGTAAGAAGATATCCCACTTTCTATCCAGATGATTCCAGATTAGCCTGTTCGGACATATGGCAATATCTTCATGATTCTTATCAAACCAGGATGAACCAAGATCTAAGAAGCTTTATTTGGAACCACTAATCAGTGGAGAATAACCAGGAATTGAATAAGTCTCATAGGAGTTGTGATTCATGAGATTTTATAAAGATTAAAAGAGGTTTGTGATGAGAATTAAGAACAAGAGTGAGTAATTAGTATCAAACCGAGAGAGAGAGATAAGAGAGAGAGGAGTATTGCGAGAGTTAAGAGAGAAAGAGATAAGAGGAATTCATATTTCCTTACTTGATTCAGAACATGTTACAAGACATTTAAAGACAAACAAGAGAACAAATCGACAAAGAGAGATACAATAAACTAATGAGAGATAGTACAAGAGGAATAAACAAATGGGAGAGAGGCTGGTCGATCTTGGCTCGGCCAGACGAGTGATAGTGACCTTTCACAACGGTTCACTGCTCTGATCTTCCTTAGACAAACCCGTGACTTCTTCCTAACAGCTCTATTCTTCTTGTATCGACATCCTCTCTTGTTTCTAGTTAATGTATCCTTTCTTGATGATTTAAATAAGACTCTTCCTTGCCTTGCAAGACACACAAGGTTTAGCTTCTCATCTTGTACGGATAGTACACCATCAACTCTTCATGCGCATGCATTGCCTCTTATTCTTCATCAATGTCTTTGCTAGCTTCATGTTTCCACTCCTCATTATTGCTTCATGTCAACACTCCCCCTCAAGCTTGACCATAGGGATTGATCAAGCTTGGAAACCATGAAGCATTCCCTCATTAAAACCTTTACTTGGAAAAACCACTTGGGATAAAAACCAAGCAAAGGAAAAAGAGTAGAATCCTTCATGGCTAAGAGGATCAGTGACAAGTGAGGTCTATGAGTCCAAGCTTAGGATGAATGAACTCACAAACCTTGCTGCTGGCTGCCTTGGTGAAGATGTCAGCTAGTTGATCCTCACTCCTAGTATAGCATGGTAGTATCACTAGCTGCTCCACTGCTTGTCTTACTTTGTGGCAGTCCACTTCTATATGCTTAGTTCTCTCATGGAAGACTGAGTTGCTTGCGATGTGTATTGCTGCTTGGTTGTCACAATGCATGGTCATTGGTGTAGTGATCTCAATGCCCAAATCCTTGAGTAGACTTTTGATCCATATCAGCTCACTGGTAAGTTTCCTCATTGCTCTATATTCTGCTTCAGCACTTGAACAAGATACCACCTTTTGCTTCTTGCTCTTCCATGTGACCAGATTCCCTCCAATGAATGTGCAATACCCTGTGGTTGATCTTCTATCTACTCTGTCTCCAGCCCAATCAGCATCACAATATCCCACAACTTCAGTACTCTTGTTGCACGCCATCCAAACTCCTTGGCCTGGCGCCTCTCTTAAGTATCTCAAGATCCTCTCTACCATGTTCCAATGATGCACCTTAGGAGCTCCCATGTGTTGACTCACTTGGTTCACAGCAAAGCACACATCTGGTCTGGTGATGGTCAAATAGATGAGCTTGCCCACCATTCTTCTATACTTCTTGACATCTTGAAATGGAGTAGCTTCATACTCCCCCTCTCGCAGCACCTTGTAGCCTTCTTCCAATGGTGTTTTGGCCTGTCTACTTCCAATGGTTCCTGCCTCATTCAAGATATCAAGTGTGTACTTCCTTTGAGATATGAATAGCCCCTCTTTAGAGCGGCAAAATTCAATCCCTAGGAAGTACTTTAACTCTCCCAAATCCTTAATGTCAAAAGTAGATTTGAGAAAAGATTTAGTTGAGATGATACCTTCCTTGTTGCTACCAGTGATGATTATGTCATCAACATATACCAGTATGACTATGATACCTTCCTTGCTGGTGAGAGTGAAGAGAGAATGGTCTGCTTGAGACTTCACAAAGCCTCTTCCATTCAATGTTGAGCTTAGCTTGTGGTACCATGCTCTTGGAGATTGTTTCAATCCATAGATGGCCTTCCTGAGTCTAAGCACATTTCCTGGTTTCACCATGTCTTCAAGGCCAGGAGGAGGTCTCATGTATACTTCATCATCTAACTCTCCTTGAAGAAATGCATTCTTCACATCCATTTGCCACAAGTCCCACTCCAAGTTGACCGCAAGTGAGAGTAGAATTCTTATGGTGTGCAGTTTTGCCACTGGTGCAAATGTATCCAAGTAATCTTCACCATAAACTTGAGTGTAGCCTCTTGCCACCAGTCTGGTTTTCTTCCTCTCTGGCTTTCCATTGGCTCCATACTTGATTGTGAAGAGAAGCCGGCTTGTCACAGCTTTCTTTCCTTTGGGAAGCTCACTTTCAAAGTATGTTCCATTCTTTTCCATAGCTCCCATCTCATCTCCAACAGATGCTCCCCACTCCTCATCTTGCATAGCTTCCTCATATGTCTTTGGAATCCATTCTTGATCCAATTCAGTGATGAAAGCTTGATGCTCTGCTGGGTAGTGAGCTAGTGAGCATACTGCACTAATGGGATGTGCCACAGCTTTAGCATTGAAGTAAACCCTTGTGTTGATCCACTCTGAGGCTGGTCTCCTGTTCCTTGTACTCCTTCTCAAGGTTTGTATCTGATCAGCTTGATTGTTGTCACTTGGTTCCTCATGAGTTTCAGTGGCTGCTTGTGGTTGTGATTCCATCTCTTCTTGATCATGAGATACTCCTGAGTTCTCTTCAGGCTGAGCTTGCGCAGATTGATCATCTCCATGGCCCCCTTCATGATCATGATGAGATACTCCAACTTCTTCTACTACTTCTTCAGCAGCCGAGTGGAGGTCTCCCTGACCTTTTCTGGTTCCTTTGGGTAGACTGATGCCAAGTCTCTCCATAATGATTCTCAGGTTGTTAGCTCTATCAGTGGCTGATTGAGAAAGATCCTTGAGTTCATCCCAACTCTTTTCATCATAGTAGCCTGTTGATTCATGAACTTAACATCCCTTGATACCAGAACTCTTCTAGTCTCTGGTACATAACATTTGTAACCCTTCTGGTGAGTTGAATACCCAATGAACATTGCCTTTCTACTCTTGGCCTCCAGCTTGTTTCTAAGCTCTCCTGGAATCAAAACAAAACACACACACCCAAACACACGCAAGTGATCTATGGATGACTTAGTTTTGTTCAATACCTCATATGGAGTGGCATTGTGAAGAATTCTTGTTGGCGTGCGGTTGATAAGATAAGCAGCAGTAACCACTGCATCCCCAAAACCTCTTAGGCACATTTGAGTGAAACATCATGCTCCTGGCCACTTCCATCAAGTGTCTATTCTTTCTTTCTGCCACACCATTTTGTTGAGGTGTGTAAGGACAGCTGGTTTGGTGTATGATTCCGTGAGAAGCTAAGTGTTGTTTGAAGGCTGTGCTAGTGTATTCACCACCATTATCTGATCTAAGATTTTAATCTTAACATTGAAATGGTTAGTGACATAATTCTGAAAGTTTTTAAAGGCTTCTAGCACCCTATTTTTGATTGCAACAAAGTGATCCAAGTGTACTTAGACTTTTCATCTATAAAAGTCACAAAGTACTTATGCTGTTCTCTAGATGCACATGGGCAGTCCATACATCAGAATGGATTAAATCAAAGCAATTATCATAGATGGCATTGATTTAGGAAACACATTT
>NW_026619471.1:0-8176 GCF_000801105.2 Raphanus sativus | reverse complement strand
AAAGACATTGGTAAACAATCAAATAAATAGGATCCACTTATACTTTAATGGTTGTGCCTTCCACAAAATATATAAAACAAGCATTCAAATAAGAAGTAAAAGCAGTAGAAATTAAGTAGAAGTAAGTACCATGTGAAGAAGGATAAGGGTATATGATTTGCACTTACGTTAAAAACAATCAAAAGATAGAACAGTAAAGGGCAACTCTCCTTTGGCAAAGACTCAACCTCAAACTTGTGAGCAACATGTTGTGTAGCTCACTGATTATAGTTTCTTTGCCAAAGTTGAATTTCCCTTTTACTGACTTCTTTCATCTAACAAATTTCTCCTGATATTTTGTGGAAACTAACAACTTCTACGCAGTTTATATAACCAGAAACAAACTAATTGGGCAACCGAATATGCATGCCCAAAGCATTATCCTTCTTTACATATAGCATATGCTTCACTTTCCTAGCCACTTCTTTTGAAAGTGTAATAGGCAAGTTTCTAATCAAAGCATATTCTACGCACAAGATCCATCTGAAAGTAATAGCTCATGCTTCTTCATCCTTTTTGTGGAAAGCTTCCCTCTCTCGAAGAATCTTTTGTCCCATATACCTACATATAACAATCAGAACAATGATTTCTTTAATTAGATGCAAAATGTTTTGGAGCACTTCTTTATTGAAATTTATGCATTTACCTTCCAAGCATCATAACCGTAGCTTGAGGGTTAGTCCCCGGAGACTTGAGAAATGTTGATCCATCTATAACCCTTAAACTATCAATACCTAAGACTTTGTAATTCTTGTCTACCACTCTTCCAACTTGGCAGCCTCCATGGTAATGCCAAATAGTCATCACAGTGTCTATGCAAAACTGTTTTAAATCATACGCCGAGGTTACATGTCTCGGTCTCAGATTAGTGGGAATGCTTAGTATTAGATCGAGCAAGCCATGTATGGTCGCTTCGGGGTACTTGAATTTTGAAAATGCCTTGGAGTTAATCACTTTAATAATAGTGGTAATCCCCTCAACACATTTCTTTAGATCCTCTGGCTCTTGGTAGTAGTTAAATCTGACTGAAGGACTATCATTTGGGTTTGCGTTCCTAAGCTCCAAGTGACCTCTCGAGACCGGTCCAGCCACTTTCTGGAGGATCAAACCGTCTTTTGTTGTTGCACTCAGTAACGGATGTATAGATTTGAAAAAATCTGTGATGGATTGAGTCGAGAGTGTTGTAGATGTATTAGTACGGCTTGTCTGCATCTAGCGCAATGAAAAAAAAAATTAACATATAGTTAATTTCATTAGTAAAGTTCAGTGTGTTTATATATATGATACCTCGTTGAGGTAATTCAAAACACCATCAAAATAATCACGTGTCCAACTATATGAGAAGATTACGCCACTTGCTCCTTCGATGTAACTATTATATTTTGTGATCCCAACGACTTGTATTAGAGAAACCTCCACAGGGGTAGGAGAAGGAATAAAGATGGCATTCATCGGATTATCTCCCATCCCTTGTCCGACCATTGGATGATCTAAGACCACCGGTTTAATCCCGTGAGCCGTAAGATGAGCCATAGGACCCACGCCGCTCAGCATCAGCAGCTGCGGGCTCCCGATGGCACCCGCGGACAAAATCACCTCGTTCATTGCATTTTTCGCCAGCTCTACCTTGTGTAACACTCCATTTGCGTCTTGAAATATCACTCCGTATGCTTTTGGCCTTGGTCTTCCTGTCAAAAACAAATTTTCATATTCAAAAGTAGAGGTGAACATATATAAAAGCCAAAACTAAATTGTAATGTTCAAATAAAACCAAACCTGTTTTCGTATAGTTTAAACTAAACCGAAATTCCTTAAAATTTACTTTTAGTTACATATCCTATACAATCTTATATATAGGGCAAAATTCAATCTATGATTAAGTAATTTGATTTTTAGTAAGTTTCTAATTAATCTTTAGTCGAATTACAAATTTATTATGAGTTGTGTTAAACCAATCTATAATCTCATTTAAAACTATGAGTTTTAAATACTTAATAACACTAGATTTAAAAACAATTTATGAAAATCATGTTTGGATAAATAATTGGTTTGTCATTACAAATTATCTTGATCTCTCAGTTGAGTACACCTCCCTAATACTATCCTAATACTATGCCAGCCCCAAACCGAAACCAAAATATAGATTGAAAGAAAGAGAAAAATATAAATCATTCAAATACCTTTGGTGGTGAAGAGGATCTTGTGAACATTAGCGTGCAAATAGACAGCAAGCGAGTTCGGATTAGCATACTCCAACAAATTAGCCGCGGTATGTCTATGACCGGCTTGATCAAAGATCGTACCGCCAATCTTGGTCCCATTGATATGATCGTACGTGAAACCATTATACGGAAACTCTCCAGCCTCCAAAAGCCCATCTTTGAACGCCGTTTGCCATCCCATCACCGGTGGTTGAAACGCTACTTTCTCCTCGACCCACTCGTAAGCAGCTTCCACTTCATCACTCTTCCACTCAGCCTCCTTCACGTAGTCATCCCCGGCACGTGTGTAGAACCCAGCGTTTAGCACCGAGCCTCCGCCGAGGACGCGAGCACGAGTGTTGTAAACGCCGTCTTCGGAGATGAATAGCTGCGACCATGACTTGGGTGATGTGTTTGAGAGTGTCGTGGCGAAGTTTCCTATATCTGTCGCCGACGGGCTATCGTAAGGCGAGCCGCCGCGTTCAAGAACCAAAACGCTGGCGTTTTGAGATAGCGTTGCGGCTAAAGCGCAGCCTGAGGTTCCTCCTCCGATGATTATGTAGTCGAAGCGAGCGAACATTGGTGCGAGTTTCGCATCTTTCACAAAACTATAGTACCATGCTTCACGGGACAAAAAAAAAACAAAGGTTTTAATACTAAAATACAAATACATATATCGTCACACACTGAATGATGTATACGTAAAGTAACAATGAAACATTGTACCTTGGTCTGGAAAACACGAGCCATTGGAGATGAATGTTACGATGAGAACTATGCGAAATAACCATAATATTTGAAAACTCATTATGGTGAAAGAGTATGTGTGATTCTTTGTATTTAGATCAGAGCCAAACAAATGAGTAAGGTTTGATGGGGTTTATATAATAAAGATCATATGAAGCATGAACCTCTTTTCGTTAATCTTTATGAGAGGAAAGCTTTGATGGTTCACCAACACTTATTTATTGGTCTTACATGCATTCATACAAAGATTTTGGATCTTGTTAATTATTTTTAATGAAGATTGTATCTTTGGTACTTTGATCTTTATGAGAAGAAGTTTTGCAATTATAATTTTCTTTTATAACAAGCGTAGTATATGTAGGATCTAGGAGAATTTTTTAATATGGGATGATGAACTTTAGGTTAGTTGAGGAGGTCTCAATGGTTTATATTAATCATTTAAAAGATGATAAAAAAATTGAGCTGATTACTAAGAAAAAAACATAAAGTCAAAACTGCACTGATCATTGGCTTGTTTTATGTATACATACAGTGAGAGACTTGTTTGTTATTGCTTCGTGTGTTTAGGCTCACATGGATATGTAAATTGGTTATTGCAAGATTTGTTGTTCCCTATGGATCTTTGCTTCAAGTTGCCTGAGAATGTGAGTTTGGAAGAGAGGAGCAATGTGTGAGCCGCTAAGTGTTGGTGTGTACACGCTTGTCGCCGAGCTGAGACGGTCCTGAAACAAACGTATTAGTGATGGGAGCTGGAGCTATTGGTCTTGTCACTATGTTGGCTGCTCGAGCTTTTGGTGTGCCTAGAATTGTGATTGTTGGATGTTGATGATAACCGTTTGACCGTAGCTAAACAAGCTTGGCGTAGATGGATTGTTAAAGTGACACTAAGCTTAGAGGTTTCTACACTTTATAAACTTTCAAGAACCTAATGACCGACCTGATTGTATAGGATAAGAACTTGTTCCTTTTTTTGTAGGATGTTGGTTTATGTAATAAGAAGGCTTCACTCTAGTCACTGTACATCAACTCTGAATCTTTCTGGAATAGGCCAATCCTTTTATTATGACAATCTGACCATACAAATCCAAGCGTTACAAGACAGAGAATGCTGAAATTTGACAAAACAGGGACCAAAACTCTCCCAACTCTGTCTCAAAACTCCTAACATGACACAATCTCATCAGATCATGGCCTTTACTAGGATGGAGGGATGACATCAATAAGAAAGAGAGAAACAACTCAATTAGACCCCAAATATAAATAATGGTACAAGAACATCGTAGGAAAGAACTCTGATAAGGTTTCTAACTTCCTCAAGACATAGCCGCGGCTGGTGCAGTGGACCACTTCCATACTTTGACTTGACCGGTTCCATCACCCGTGAAGAATATGCCACCTGGACCTATCTGGATTGACCTTATCTCTTGCTTTGCGAAGATTTTTCCCCTCTCCGTAAATCTAACAAATGAACTTAAGCTATTAAGAAAACAGAAGAGTTGTAGAGATTCGGAAAACAAAATAAGTGTTGCAAGCACTTACGATGGTAAGTCGTAGAGACGCAATGTATTGTCGTTGCAAGAACACAACAGAACCGGCTTGGCTTCTGCATCATGTACACCGCATAAAGCTAACACTCCCTGAATCCATAATATTCACAGAAGTTGTTAGTTACATTACATATAAGACTAGGACCAAAAGTGAGAGGATAACAGGTGTATACATGTTCTTCTTTGTGAGTGTATGTAACTTCCAAGTTGCCTCCTTCAACTGCAGCCCATATCTAAAGCCAAGAAAGAAAAAAACGTCAACAGGGGAAAAATAAAACTTTCACAAGATTATCCGATCTGATAGATAGTTAAGAATGAACCTAACCTTGACCGTGTTGTCCAATGAGCAAGACAAAAGAAACTGATCCCAGCATATGAGAGACATCACAACTGATGTATGATCCGTGAGAGTTTGTAGACACTGAAGATTCTCAAGGCTCCAAACCTGCAAATGTACAAACCAACTGATAATGTGAGTTCTCATCTCAAGCATAGGGAGATGATTAGTAGTACTCACTTTTATAGATTTGTCCATGGACCCTGAATAGAGCCGGTTAGCTCCAACGTATAAGGTAACAACCGCAAGTGTGTGGCCCATCAGTGACGCCGCCGGTTCAAAGCAGTTAGTGGCAGCATTATATCTCCATGCCAATATAGAACCATCCTGCACAGAAAGTCAACAACTTAATGACTTATTTTCACCAGAAGCTGCTGATATGTTTATAGCAAAAAAGAAAAAGAAAAAGCTAGGAAGTTTTACCTGTGTGCCTGCAAAGAGTAGATCAGTGCCCACAACAAGAGAATACACTTGGCCAACAGGTCCACTCAGACTCTGGTCTACATTCGTTTCCATATTCCAAGCCTGTATCAACAACAATACTAGTCTAAAACTCAGCAAGCACAGAGCAATAAAAGCGATTCACCGATAGTGTGACGGTCTAGAAAAAGAAATAGTAATCATACCTTCACTAGATTTGGCATGCCAACCAATAGCCACGGGCCTTCACTAATCACACACCCAACTTCCGCACCAACGTTGAGTACGCTTGTACACTGATCCAAATAGTCGCCCATGGTAAGTAAACTAATTAAGGAAGGCTTAAAACAAAAAAAAATCACATACTTTCTTTCCTAATTTAACACCTAAAGCCCATCAGTTTCCACCAATAAAGGTTCTCAAAACATGCTCATTACTCTTACAACATCAAAAACCAAACCAACCAACGATAACTAACCCTCAAACAAATCATCATATACCTGTCCAGAAGCACAGTCCCAGACACGAACAGTCCCATCTTTACTCCCAGTGTAAAGCTTATCAGACCCAGCAGGCAAAGCGATCCCACTCACAAGCTTCTCATGCCCATCTAGCTGAGTCAGCAACGCGAACCCATCTCCTTTGCTCCAACAATGCAAGAACCTACACTTGTCCCCGTGGCTACAGCTCCCATCCACCCAATACCTGCGCACCTTCTCCGTCTTCGTCAAAACCGTCCTGTTCCCACCGAACCTCCCCCACGTGTTGTTGTTATTACTATTCCCGTTGTTGAACCCGGGTCCTCTCCGGTGACTCGGACCCGCGAAGCCCGATTCGTCCGCGATTCTTTTGTTGTTGTTCGTCGTGTGGCCCGGATCCGGACCCGGTAGCTCTCGGTGGAGGAACTGGCAGGGGTTTCGGTAGCACCGACCCGATCGCCAGTGGTAGCAGACTTGTTGCTGCTGACGTGAGCCGGTTTGCGGGGAGGGGCGAGTCGGCCCGCCGCCGAGTCGGTTGAAGACTCGTTTGTTTCCTCCGTTCGAATCGAAATCCATATCGCCTCCGTCTCTAATCTCTCTCTCGATTGCAGTTAGAGGTCCGATCGCGAATTTGAATCGAAATTAGGGTTTTTTTTTTATTTCTTAATAATTGAGATAAAAAGTGGAGAGGAAAGATAAAAACTCAAAAGTGGATTTGTGTAAGCTTCGGATCTTTTTTTGGAGCGGACAGAAGTAGCAGCGAGAGAGAGAGAGAATGAGACAACAGTCGCGTCAGCTTGACGTCGAATGTAATACTACTTAGCCTTTATGAAGTTTCCGTTTTACAGAATTACCTTAATGTTTGTCCGGTTTCCGGTTAAAACCGGTATATAATACATCCAATTTGAGATTGAGCTACTAGACATTATTGGACTTGCATGAGTTTGTTTTATTTCCAACAAAATTTTTTTTGTTATTCTTTTGGATGGATTGTTTTATTTATGGAATCAAAGGAAAAAAAAAGAAAAAAAAGGAATAAAAAAAACTTTACAAACAATCAAACCGGTTAAACCGGAAAATCAACTAACAAATTGTTATGAACTATACTGTAGACGTTTTTGGAGACTTGTGTGAAAAGCTTTGTATCCACTCAAATGAAATATTGCGAATCTGGCAGACTCTAGAGAAACTTCTCCAGTGAAGGATTACTGGTGTCCTGCGACTTGAAGAGCTGCAAATCTAGAAATATAACATTGAGCATTTGTGCTATTTTGAAGTCGACGTTACAAAGTACACAAATCCCAAACACGTGAAACAAAACAACACATTTTCCCAAACACGTGTAACAAAACAACACATTATAAGTAGGCTAAAGTGGCAATCAGCAAGATGAAAATACTCGTCTACCCATTAATGAGGACTAGAAACAGAGGCTAGCTAGTTAACAATAGTCAATTATTAGACCACGAAAAAGCAACCTATGAGAAGTGAAACTACCATCTTCATTACATTCCTCCTTTACAACACAAACTCCCATTTTATCACTTTAGCAGCTCCTTTACAACATAAGCAGCTTTCAGACAGGATCAGCGATGAGCCTCTAGAATAGCATACCAGTCAAATCAAATAGCTCTGCAATATGCACCAGGGCCTACTCAATGGTTTTTGTGAGTTGGTTTATTTGATTTTTTACCGCCCGTAGTCTATCATTCATTGTAGTTTTGCTTGGATTATGTTAATTGTAACTCTTTTATTACTCTCCATCTAAACTGTAACTCTTTTATTTAATTTAGATAACTTTCAGGAAATCACCAACCTAACCCCCAATTATGGACGAATATGCATCATTGACTCTTTCATCTGATTCTGTTAACTTTCTTTGATACGAATATTATGACTTTTGACCACATCATGGATATGAGTTAAATCTCTGATTGTTCACCAGTTGAGCTGTGAAAGAATGGGTCACTCAGCTTTATACCAGCACTATACCAAAACAAAACCCTAGATCCCATAACTTACAACAACCAACCAACCAACCAGAGATAAACCGTTAGTTTCAGAAAGCAACTCATCCAACAATGTTAACTTGAATTCTCATGCTCATGGCTTTCCTTCACAAACGCACAATATCTTTGCTTACGCAAAAGATTGGTTATACTCTTGATTTCAGATGTTTCAACTCGAATTTCCGGTTTGACCAAAACCGACTGAAACATCCACACCTAAAACTCAGAAGCCGAGCTCATCGTCACTATCATCATCATCACTATCACTCAACGCAAAGTCTCCCTCGTCCTCCTCCACCCACTCATCTTCCGAAAACGCAGACACACTAGACCTCCCAAACCCATCGCTCTCCACCCTCATCTCCCCCCTCTCATCCTCATCATACGACAACGAAAA
>NW_026619470.1:0-8178 GCF_000801105.2 Raphanus sativus | reverse complement strand
TCTATATACCTAATTTTATGAGATTTACATAATAATATTAAAATAGTATATATAAATAGATATTATTGTTGATAGGATGCCAAATCATGAATGTATACCCTTGATCAAAATTTCATGTTTTATAGTGACATTTTCCGTGCATCGCATTCCTCAAACAATCAACCAACTTTGAGAAGGGATTTCAAATCTCCCCATCACGATATGTATAAGGAGTATTTGGGACATCATAAATTACCATATTCATAATACCCAGATTTGCACAGGCTTCCTCTGCTACGATGATAACAGGACTTCTCGGGTCCCTATCAAATGAAGTAGTATGTGAGATGTCGAACCAATTCTATGTGATTTCAATGCACTGAGAATACAAATCTATGCTTATTCTAAGTGCAAACAGGTTTTGAATGATGATGTGAACTAGAACTATGCTAAAATGCAATAAAGGAACAAGCTTTCAATCAATCTAGGACAATAGGACTCATGGGGCTAGGCATTTGATTTTAAGTGATTAAGATCCAAGCTAAGGGTGGCAAACTTTAAATCAAATAACTTCCTTAAGTCTAGAACACTGAAATAAGCAAACTCTATGGTCAAGAAGAATGCTCATTTGCTTTAATCAACTAGACATCAAAGGTCTTTGAGCCTAAAAGATCTAAGCAATCATTGGGGATGAGTCTATTAACTATCTAAACTCCCTTAACACAATGGTCTTTGTGTAAGGTAAGTTTAGAGCAAGCTCTAGTTGGTTCAGACATTTCATCAAACACCTTGTGGGTGGGAAATGTCTAGAGCTCTAGAATAAAGAGGCCAACTTTAATCTAGCATTAAGAGAAGTAGACAAGCAAGGAAACAAGAGATCTAACACTAAACACCCTTAGATCTTCACTTAATCACCCTAATCACCCTAGCCCATGAATCCAAAAGGTAACTACTCACTAATAGACATGAATAACCCAAAACCCATGGATGATTGAAGGTTAATCATGCTTAGTGGTCAAGATTGATCAATAATCACAAGAGATAAAGATGAAAAGAAGCTCAAGATTAAGTCTTTCACCAAAATAGCTAATGTGATTACAATGAAAACAAGATCTGTCTCAAAATTAGGTCTAAAGGGTATTTATAGAAGTCTAAAAACGAGCTGGGTCAACCCAACAATCCTGGGTCAACCCAATAAAAAAGCAGTCTTTTTCGCCCGTAGCGACCTTGCTTCCCGCTACAGGTAGGTCGCTACAGAACTCTTCAACTCTTCAGGATCTGTAGCGACTTTGCAAGTCGCTATGGTGGTCGCTACGCTCACTCGGGTGGCCTCCTAGCGACGTGATCATGTCGCTACGCAGAGGTCGCTACGGACACTTAGTCATTTCTTGGATTCTGGCTTCTCCCATCATAGCGACTTGGTAAGTCGCTACGCATGTCGCTATGATGGCTCGGGTTGCGTCTTAGCGACCAGGCGAGGTCGCTATGCTGAGGTCGCTACATAGTTGATATGCCTCCAGTAGATTGATCATAACTCCTTCAATACAGATCCAAATGACTTGAAACCACCTCCATTAGAAAGCTAACTCAATTTACTTTGTCTTCCCAAAATTTAAGCTTCAAAAGATATCTTTAAGGCTTTCATCCATGTTCATCTTTCACCCTTTTGACTCAAAACTCCTCAAATGTCTCCAAAGTCACCAACAAGCATCTCCAATATCTGATAGAGACAAATGTAATGCAATGCAACCTAAATGCACTCTAAATGCATGCAAAGGAACAATATAAAGACTAGAATGAAGCTTAAAAACATGTAAATACACAAGATATCAACTCCTCCACACTAGTCCTTTACTTGTCCACAAGTAAACTTTCAAAAAATAACTAATGTAGAAAGGTTTGAAGGTGGGAGCACATAAGCAAAAGAAACACTTAGAGCACTCAACTTGACATCCTAAAGAAACATAGCAAATAGCATGAGCACACTCTCTTATTATACTCTAGTTTCTCTAGGCCTATCAATACTCTTATGCCTCTACACAAGATGCAATACTCATCAACCAACAAGTCTTCTTAACCAGCCCTCACATTGATTCACACACACACACACAAGGTGAATTCTCACAAATGGGCACATGATCTCAATCATTTGGCTAGGTGATCAAATGGTCTAATATGGATGAAAAGGAGGGTTCAATGCATCATTTTAAGGTGGTAATCACTCAAGAATCAATGAGCTTGATCATTATGCAAAATTTATCTAAGACTAGGAGCAATTCATACATACATGGATCCATCCTCATCATTCTACCCATTCCTAAGTGATTACAAATTCTACACTCTTTTCATTCATCTCATACCCCAAAATAACAAACACTCACATCACTCACCCAATGAACAACTCTCTTTTCTTATGACTTAACCACTAAGGACCTCTTATTCACTTTTCTAAGCTCTAACTCTTTTTATTTCCCTTCCCCACTATCTTTTTGAATCTTTCTTTTGCTTTTTATTTTCTTTTCTTTTCTTTTTTTTTCTTTTTTTTCCTTTTTTATAGGGGGAAGGTCTCAAACAATACAAACAAGAGCTTTTTTTTTCTTTCTATTCTAGGTCCTTAGGGCTTTTCTTTCTCATAACACTCTATTGCTCATCTTTCTCACACTCCAAACCCAAGACATTAAACCTTTAAGAAACATACACCCACTCACCATCCTAGAAGCTAGCTCAAATGATGACCCTATGCTAGCAAGAGATGAGAACAAATCCATGTCGCTCCCAATACTCTCAAGATTTTGCACATGACAAACTATCAAAAGAGGCCTCACTCATGCAAATCAATGTAGGCTTCAAAGAATGGTAAGGGTTTTAGGGTAAGGGAGTGCCATTTGGGTTAACAAAGAGTGGTTCAATGGAAAAGATAACCCAAATGTGTATGAGATCCATGATCAAGTATGCAAATGCCCATATGCAAGAGAGATTAAGTTCATTTAACTCAAGATTCAGGTTGGAGCTGGTTTCGAGAACAATGCCGATATCAAGCAAGCAAACATGTTTCAAGAAGAGTTTTCAAGGCACGAAGCATGCAAGGCTTTCAAGAGATGCACAAGCTACTTGATATGCTTAACTAGGATGTCAAATTCAGTGCAAACAAGTGTTCTTTACAAGGCATTATCAACAGCTGCTCCATATGCAAGTGAATGCAATCTATATGATCTAGACTCAATCCTAAGAATGCAAGTGATGCAATTACATGATTATATATGCACTTTTCAAATTTTTTATTTTTTATGGTTTTTCTATGCATTTTGAATGTACAATGCAATGCATGAGACGCATAATCAACAAAGCAAACATGATCAAATACTTGGTACCTCCCCCACACTTAAATCACACAGTCTCTGTGTGAGTGAGAGAGAAGGAGATACCGAAAATATGATAAAGGTAATGGTATGTACAAAGAAGGGTTGGAGTGATACCTCAAGTGGAGATTGGAGTATGGCAGTGGGTGTCTAGGGCTTCTGCAAGGAGCTGGCATGATTCACAGCGACTAGAGGAGACTGCTACGGGATGTCTACCATAAGGCTTGTGTGCTTCACCGCCTTTCTTCTTTCCTCTAGTGCTATACTCAACCTGGAAACCTCAACCACACTTATTAAACAGCTTAAAATAAATAAAGAGAAAGAATATATAAAATGGATAAACATGAGACTTCCTCCCAAGTGAGCTTGTTTTAAGTCACTAGCTTGACTACCTTTTCCCTTGGCTAGTGAGAAGGAGGATCCTTCCCACCTTCCAGAGTGATGGTGAGGACTTGAGAGAGAAGCTCTTGAAGCTTGATTGGATCATCTTGGAACTGTGGAGTGATGATGGCCCTTGCACTTGAGAATGGCTTAGACCTTCCCTTGCACTTGATATTATACTCAATAGCTCCATCCTTGAGCTTCATTGGGTGGAGAGTGAGGGTGTGAGGAGTCTTCTCAAGAGGTGGAGGGTGAGATTCCTTCACAATCTTCTTCTTGCCATGGGAGGCCTTTGTGGCTTCACTCACCTCCTCCTTTTGAGCACTTTCCAAGTGCTCATCACACTTCTCCTTAGGGGACTCTTCACCAAGAACCTCTTTCTCAATATCACTCAGCTCAGCCTTTGTCTTCTCAATGGAGGATGCTCCACAAGTTATTGTGCCACAATACTCAGGTTTCAACTTAGGTGATTGAAGAGGGTAGGAGACAGATTTGTTCACATTTAGGAGTGTGACTTTGTTGTTGGCAAAGTCTATGCAAGCTCCCACTGTTGTGAGGAATGGAGTGCCAAGGATCAATGGGACTCTCTTCCCAGTTGCCATCTTCAAAACAATGAGGTCTATAGGGATGGTGCATGCTCCAAGCTTCAAAGGGAAATCCTTGATGATACCAATTGGGGTTGTAGAAGAGGAATCCCCAAATTGGAGCTTAGATGTGTCTTGTAGCATGTGCTCAATCCCTAGACTCTTCATCACCTCAAGTGAGATCACATTCACACTTGCACCAGAATCCACTAGAGCATCATCAAAGTTAAGCTTTCCAAGGGAGCAAGGCAAAGTGAACATCCCTTGGTGTCCTAGTTTAGGGAGGGACTTAGGTGGGATTGGTGGATCAAGCTTGAGTGTAGAGATGTCCAGGAGCTCTGCTACTTCAGCTTGGTGGTCTAGAATGTCTTTGATGAGTATCATCTGGACATGAGCAGCTTGCATGTTGTGAATCTCTGGAAGCCTTACTCCAATATCACTCAAGTCTTTTCTGAATTTGGAGACCACCTTCTTTTGAGCTTTGGTGAGGAATCTCTCTGGAAAAGGGAGCTTTTCATAGGGGGATAGCTCAACCTTAGTGTCTTCCTGCTTCACCACATTCAGCCTCTGATCAGATATTCTCTCAACTGGTTTCTCGGCCTTGTGCTCTCTGCTCTGCTCAACCTTTGCTGCAACTATCCTGTCAGCTTCTTGCACAATCTTGGACTCAGCTGTTGCAACAACCACATGCTCAACCTGTTCAATTTCAGTTCCAAACACCAATCTTTCAAACTCATCTACCTCTCTCTTGTAGTTGGCGACCTGAGAAGTGTCACTAGAGAGGAGAACATTGCAATGTTCTCTTGGGTTTGCCTCTGCTTTCCCTGGTAGAGTTCCCATAGGCTGCTTGGAGGATGAAGGCAAAGAAGCAACCTGGCTCTCTAAAGCTTTGACGTGAGAGGCAAGTTGCATGTACTTGTTGTTGAGGTCAGAATAAGTTCCATCAATCTTGGCATGAACAGCCTTGAACTCATCTCCAATGTCCTTAGCAAATTTCTCTTGAGCTTCTAGGATTTGTTTGAACATAGATTCCGTGGTTGAACTTGGAACTTGAGCTTGAGAAGAGCTTCCTCTAGCTTGAGTAGGTTGGTTGCTTTGATAACCACCTTGTTGGTTGTTGTAAAGGGCCTTTTGCTGGTAGTTGTTTTGGTATTGAAAGTTGGGCTCTTTCCTATACCAAGTTCCATTGTTGTTGATAAAGCACACCTCTTCATGTCCTTCCAAGCCATCAATCTTCTTGATCTCAGCAACCTGCTTTTGTTGCTGTTTCCCAACTAATTTCATCTGATCCAGCTTAGCTTTATTGGCAAGAAGTAGGTCCAGCTTCTCTTCCAAAGACTTGAGGTCTTTCTTGGTCTGCTGATCATCACTTCTGTTGACTCTATCATGATCCTCACTGTATACTGAGTCACTCTTGGCCATGTTCTCTATCAGCTCCTCTGCATCCACCTCGTTTCTGCCCAAGAAGAATCCATTGCTGGCTGTATCAAGTCTGTTTCTACACTGTGGTATAGCTCCCCTGTAGAAGGTACTCAACAAGCTTTCTTTGGAGAAGCCATGGTGTGAGCAATGAGCTTGGTAGCCTTTGAACCTCTCCCATGCTTCACTGAAACTTTCTAAGTTCCTCTGCTGAAACCCAGAGATCTCATTCCTGATATTAGCTGTCCTGGAGATGGAGAAGAACTTGTCTAGAAAGGCTTCCTTGCACTCATCCCAAGTAGTGATAGAGTCGCTTGGGAGAGACTTCTCCCACTGTCTTGCCTTGTCTCCCAGAGAGAAAGGAAAGAGCCTGAGCTTCAAAGCATCTTCTGACACTCCATTGGTCTTGGACAAACCACAGTAGCTATCAAACTTGTCCAAGTGGTCAAAAGGATCTTCAGTAGCAAGACCATGATACTTGTTGTTCTCAATGGTGTTGAGTAGTCCTCACTTGATCTCAAAGTTGTTGTTCTCTACAGCAGGTGCTCTGATTCCCAACATATGACCATGAATGTGAGGGCGATCATAGGTTCCAATAGCGCGAGCTTGGCGCTGTGGGTGTTGTGGTCGAAGGTTGGCAGCTCCTTGACCATTTTCCTCTTGGGCAGCTTCCAAGGGGATCTCTCTATCTTGATTCGGGTTCTGATGGTGAGCCATATCAAAACCCAATCTGTTGAAATGAGCATGTTGCTCCTCTTCTCTCCTTCTTCTTGTATTCTCTCTTTCCAAAGCCCGGATGTCTGATACCAGAGGAGTGAGGTTTGTAGTCCCTCTACTTCTCAAGTTCATACACCTGAAATGAAAAAGAAAGAGGAAAAAGCAGAGCCAATATAACAATAATAATAAAAATGACTTAGTCTCAAGCAAATGACTAAATCTCAATGTCAAAATCACAATAGAACTTGGCAACGGCGCCAATTTGATAACAGGACTTCTCGGGTCCCTATCAAATGAAGTAGTATGTGAGATGTCGAACCAATCCTATGTGATTTCAATGCACTGAGAATACAAATCTATGCTTAATCTAAGTGCAAACAGATTTTGAATGATGATGTGAACTAGAACTATGCTAAAATGCAATAAAGGAACAAGCTTTCAATCAATCTAGGACAATAGGACTCATGGGGCTAGGCATTTGATTTTAAGTGATTAAGATCCAAGCTAAGGGTGGCAAACTTTAAATCAAATAACTTCCTTAAGTCTAGAACACTGAAATAAGCAAACTCTATGGTCAAGAAGAATGCTCATTTGCTTTAATCAACTAGACATCAAAGGTCTTTGAGCCTAAAAGATCTAAGCAATCATTGGGGATGAGTCTATTAACTATCTAAACTCCCTTAACACAATGGTCTTTGTGTAAGGTAAGTTTAGAGCAAGCTCTACTTGGTTCAGACATTTCATCAAACACCTTGTGGGTGGGAAATGTCTAGAGCTCTAGAATAAAGAGGCCAACTTTAATCTAGCATTAAGAGAAGTAGACAAGCAAGGAAACAAGAGATCTAACACTAAACACCCTTAGATCTTCACTTAATCACCCTAATCACCCTAGCCCATGAATCCAAAAGGTAACTACTCACTAATAGACATGAATAACCCAAAACCCATGGATGATTGAAGGTTAATCATGCTTAGTGGTCAAGATTGATCAATAATCACAAGAGATAAAGATGAAAAGAAGCTCAAGATTAAGTCTTTCACCAAAATAGCTAATGTGATTACAATGAAAACAAGATCTCCCTCAAAATTAGGTCTAAAGGGTATTTATAGAAGTCTAAAAACGAGCTGGGTCAACCCAACAATCCTGGGTCAACCCAATAAAAAAGCAGTCTTTTTCGCCCGTAGCGACCTTGCTTCCCGCTACAGGTAGGTCGCTACAGAACTCTTCAACTCTTCAGGATCTGTAGCGACTTTGCAAGTCGCTATGGTGGTCGCTACGCTCACTCGGGTGGCCTCCTAGCGACGTGATCATGTCGCTACGCAGAGGTCGCTACGGACACTTAGTCATTTCTTGGGTTCTGGCTTCTCCTATCATAGCGACTTGGTAAGTCGCTACGCATGTCGCTATGATGGCTCGGGTTGCGTCTTAGCGACCAGGCGAGGTCGCTATGCTGAGGTCGCTACATAGTTGATATGCCTCCAGTAGATTGATCATAACTCCTTCAATACAGATCCAAATGACTTGAAACCACCTCCATTAGAAAGCTAACTCAATTTACTTTGTCTTCCCAAAATTTAAGCTTCAAAAGATATCTTTAAGGCTTTCATCCATGTTCATCTTTCACCCTTTTGACTCAAAACCCCTCAAATGTCTCCAAAGTCACCAACAAGCATCTCCAATATCTGATAGAGACAAATGTAATGCAATGCAACCTAAATGCACTCTAAATGCATGCAAA
>NW_026619469.1:0-8183 GCF_000801105.2 Raphanus sativus | reverse complement strand
TTTATTGCTGACATACAAGCTCGTGATCTCTTGTAGCGGCATATAAACAGGGTGATGGAAGGAAGATTGATGGTAGAAGGGTGTTGGTTGATGTGGAGAGAGGTAGGACAGTCCCTAACTGGCGTCCTCGTAGGCTTGGTGGTGGTCTTGGTACCACCAGAGTTACCGGTGAGAAGACAGCTGGCGAGGAGGAGCCACAACAGCCCTCCCAAGCAAGAACATCCCGCTCAGAGGAGCCTAAAGCCCGTGAAGACCGGTAAGACAATTCTTTCATCACAAAACCCATGTATTGTCTTTTTCTTATTGTCACTCTGTTGTGGCTGATTTTGTCGCGGTGGATGCAGGGAGAAATCTCGTGATAGGGGCAAAGAAAGGGAACGCGAGGTGTCTCACGAGCGGTCTCGTGAAAGGTCTCATGAGAGGTCCCGTGAAAGGTCTCGTGATAGACCGAGAGAGAGTCATAGAGAGGAAAAGCACCACAGAGACCGGGACCGAGGTAGAGACAGAGACAGGGACCGAGAAAGAGAGAGCAGACGTGACAGAGGAGACAGAGACCGTCGTAGTCGGGATCATGATAGGGAGCGGAGTAGGAAAAGGGAACGGGACTACGAGAGCGGAGAGTACGAAGAAGAGGGTGAGTATGAGAGAGGTGGGTCGAAGCAGAGGAGAGGAGAGTCAGAGGAAGGGCATGGGTACTACGAAGGGCGTAGTAGACGTTCAAGCCATTATGAGCGTGAGGAGGAACAGGGAGGAGGTGAGCAAGACCGCTACGATGACCGTTATGGGAGAGTGGAGGAAGAAGAATACCGTTATGATGATCGTGAGTACAACAAGCGGTCAGAGCGTTCCAAGTCGCGTGATTATTAAACTTGATGGACGACGTTATTTTCTTGCGTAGCTATAAACAATAAACTTTTGTTTGTGTGTTGTGATGAATCTTTTGTCGGATTTCGCTTTTGCGTTTCTTTTGATTTGGTCTGACAATTTGTTGAATCTTTTTAAACAAGAACCATTTCAGCTTTTATCAGCGTTTTGATGTTAATTTATCAGAGCATAGAGGAAAATATCACCGCTGTTGCTCTCAGTCAAAGGTCAAAAGAAGTAAATTCACGGATTAGGCGGGAAACCTAGGGGTTAAAGTGTCATTTCAAGTTTCCCGCCCCCGCATGCGCTTCGTCTAATTAACACAACAAAATAAATAAAAAATAAGCGACAGTGTGTGTATTTTCAATTTTTCTAGCCGGAATTTACATTCTTCTACCGGCGATGGTTAGTCTATCTCACCTTTCCTATTGTTTCTGATCCTTAACACTCTCAAAATAGCTCGCTGTTTTTTTGGGGATTCTCCCTCTCTGCATGTGATTGATTGTTAGTGTTTAGTTCCTAATTTCAAAGGCATCGGTATCTCTTTTGACTCTTTTTTTTTTCGCTTGTTCTTAGGGTTCCGGTGATGGCCAGTGACGGTAAAACGGAGAAAAGTGACTCTGCCGATTCCTCCTCCACTTCTGTTCTCAGTGAAGAGGTTTGTTCCGGGTTTTACTTGTTCGAGAACTTTTTGTGTTTGCTTCTTCGATATTCGATTATGGTTTTATGTTTAAAATGTGTATTACTTTTGACTACCTGACCTGGCTCTCTTCTGACTCTTGAAGGAAAACCTCTTGTAGAGAAAGAGATACTTGGAGACTCCTCTCTTATCTCTGAGGCCATGGCTCAGAAAGCCAAATGTGTGAAGCTCCTGATCTGAATGATACCCAGTTTACTAAACTCGATGAGCTCTTAACTCAGACCCAACTCTACTCTGAGTTTCTCCTTGAGAAAATGGAAGATATCACCAAGGTAAATCACCTTCTTGCTTTTTTTTTTTTTTTTCTATTGTTGGTTAAAGAACGTGAGTTTTCTTAATTAAGTTAGCGTGCTTTGCTAGAATGGGATAGAGAAGGTGAGACTCAAAAAGTGGAGCCCGAGAAGAAAGGCTGCTTCTCAGTCCGCCAATGTTAGTTTAATATATAAAACTTCATCTACTCCCATGATGGATATATCTTGTGGTTTTTGTACTTAGATGTTGGATGCTTTATTCAGATGAAGGCTAAGCAAGCTGTTGCTGCTATGATTTCAAGATCTAAAGAAGGTCATGAATCTGCCAACTCTGATCTGACGGAGGAAGAAAGAGTCATGAAAGAGCAGAGTGAACTTGTTCCTCTTCTGACTGGTGGAAAGTTAGTGTCTTATCAGCTCAAAGGTGTCAAAATGGCTATTCAAACCATTGGTTTCCTGTCACACCTGAAAGGAAATGGGTTGGATGGTCCATATCTTGTAATTGCTCCACTCTCTACTCTTTCAAATTGGATGAATGAGATCGCTAGGTACTCTCTTGACCATGCGTGTTTATACATACATGTCAAGCTTTGGGGTCGCTTTCATTTTTGTTTTCTTTCCCTTGTTGAATAGGTTCACGCCTTCTATCAATGCAATCATTTACCATGGACCTAAGAAAGAAAGGGATGAGCTCAGGAAGAAGCACATGCCCAAAACTGAACATGGGTCGCTTCCTACATCAAGTATCAGATTGAACATGCAGAGGATAATGCAGCTGTCTTCCGCACTCAGGAAACATTGGAAGAAGGTAAAGTAGATGAAAAACTTTTCTTAACTTATTATACTGAAGTCAGAGCTCTATCTAAAAGCCACCAGTTCTGAAATAATTGCTTAAGGGAATTTAAAGTCAGAGCTCTATCTTAACTTAACTTATTATACTGAAGGGAATTTAAAGAGTAATCGTGTTCCATTTCTCTCTTTCAAAGAAGACACCTCGGTGGCTGCTCTCACTCCGTTCACCACTCGCGAGTTCTCGCCTGCCTTCTCATTTCTTCGGATTTTGCATTCAACTGAAGAAGAAGATGTGGCGCTGCGTGTCTCGTAGCCTTGGCGTTCCTTCATCATCATCAAGGACCTCACTCTCTGGATCTCGCTTTCCTAGATTCTTCTCCTCCTCCTCTTCTGTAAGATCTCTCTCCTTAGTTTTTCTGTTTCGATCGTAGGGAATACGCGTGTTCGTATGGTTTTATTCAGGAATCATGGTTTTCTTTTGTGTTGATCGGGTCCCGTTTTGTAGAATTGCGTTAGTGCTTATTTTGTGGTATCCATGTTTGATCGATCATGTATGTAGCAGACGGGTGATTACACGATAGTGGATCACACCTATGACGCGGTGGTTGTTGGAGCTGGTGGTGCTGGCCTCAGGGCTGCCATTGGATTATCTGAGCATGGCTTTAACACCGCTTGCATTACCAAGCTTTTCCCCACACGTTCCCATACCGTCGCTGCTCAGGGTGGTATAAATGCTGCACTGGGAAACATGTCAGAAGATGATTGGAGATTGCACATGTATGATACTGTTAAAGGCAGCGACTGGCTTGGTATTCTCCCTCCTCCTTTCCCTTTTGTATTAGTTATTTGATCTTTGCTAGTTGTGGCTGTTAGCTTGCTTTGATTGATCTTGAGTTTCTTTTCTATTTTCCTTTCCTTTGTGTAGGTGATCAAGATGCTATCCAGTATATGTGTAGAGAGGCACCAAAAGCTGTGATTCAACTTGAGAATTATGGCCTTCCCTTTTCTCGTGCTGAAGAGGGTAAAATCTACCAGCGTGCCTTTGGTGGTCAGAGTCTCGACTTTGGCAAAGGTGATCGATCTTTTTCTAACCTCTTGCTACCTCTTATTGACCTTGTTTTGGGAGCTTCGACATATTCTTTTCTAAAAGGATTTTCTTTTTATTCTACCATCAGGTGGTCAGGCCTATCGATGTGCTTGTGCTGCGGATCGAACTGGACATGCTCTGTTGCATACCCTATATGGACAAGCTATGAAGCATAACACACAGTTCCTTGTTGAATACTTCGCTCTCGATTTGCTCATGGCTAGTGATGGTATGTGTCTGGGATATCTTTTCCTTTTTCTCTTGTAGCTTCTGTTAGTATTTACGCAACACTGTTATCTGATGTGCAGGTACTTGCCAGGGTGTTATTGCACTAAACATGGAAGATGGAACACTGCATCGTTTCCGCTCTGCACAAACAATTTTGGCCACTGGGGTGAGCTAAAATGATGGCTCATGTTTCTCCAGGGTTATGGCAGAGCATACTTCTCTGCAACCTCAGCACATACATGCACAGGAGATGGCAATGCCATGGTTGCACGTGCCGGTCTTCCACTCCAGGTTTGCCACCTGTTTCATTTTGAGTTAAAATTGGTGAGCAGTGTCTTTTGTGCACTAATCATTTATTGTCTAATAAATTTATGCAGGACTTGGAGTTCGTTCAGTTCCATATATGGAGCCGGATGTCTCATCACTGAAGGTTAGCGTCTTCTCCCCACATGCACGAATCTGATTGCGAGATAATTATTTAGTGTATTTTGCGACACTTACATCGTCTATTATACAATTGCAGGATCTCGAGGTGAAGGTGGTATCCTTAGAAACAGTGAAGGTGAACGTTTTATGGAACGATATGCTCCAACTGCCAAGGATCTTGCATCTAGAGATGTTGTCTCCAGATCTATGACTATGGAAATCAGGGAAGGTCGTGGTGTAGGTATGCTTCCCTTAGAACTAGGCTTTTTTGGAGAAACTCACATTGCATGTCTTTGAGCTGTGTCCTTGCTTAATTTTGTGATAAGTCTTGTTTATAATATTTTGGATCTGTTGCAAATATCGCCAGGACCGCATAAGGATCATATCTATCTCCATTTGAATCATCTTCCACCAGAAGTTTTAAAAGAAAGGCTTCCTGGAATCTCTGAGACAGCTGCAATCTTTGCTGGTGTTGACGTTACCAAAGAGCCAATTCCAGTTTTGCACACTGTTCACTACAACATGGGTGGTATCCCAACAAATTACCACGGCGAGGTAAGAATAGGAGAATAGGAGAAGACTGAGAAGAAGTTTTGCTAAAATTTGTAGCGTTAATCATGAAATGCGTCAAAAGCCTCGCAGTCAAGGTAATTCATTTTTTTTATTGTCGTGCAGGTGGTGACCATCAAAGGAGATGATCCAGATGCAGTGGTTCCTGGGCTTATGGCTGCTGGGGAGGCAGCTTGTGCATCTGTTCATGGTGCCAACAGGCTTGGTGCGAATTCTCTCCTCGACATTGTTGTGTTTGGCCGTGCTTGTGCAAATAGGGTTGCTGAGATAAGCAAACCAGGTTAGGTCACTTTTGAGGATCTCTCGAGACTGAAGTATCATTATTATAATAAAATATCAAAGGAATAGTCTCCTGTGATGTTTTTAATAGCCTTATTTCGAATGGTGCAGGTCAGAAACAGAGACCTCTAGAAGAGAATGCAGGTAAGAAGACAATCGAATGGCTGAACAAGTTAAGACACTCAAGCGGGTCGCTTCCTACATCAAGTATCAGATTGAACATGCAGAGGATTATGCAGAACAATGCAGCTGTCTTCCGCACTCAAGAAACATTGGAAGAAGGTAAAGTAGATGAAACATTGGAAGAAGGCTTTGTGCCATTGTGAGTTACAACATAAAGAATAGGCTCTGTGCCAATGTGAATTACAGTACAAAGAATAGAACTAAACTATTATAGCTGGTCCTTGAACACATTTATGGTAATTTCCTCTGCTCCACGTGATGACATACATTCCTACACTAAATCCTCGTCGCTCGTCCGGTTCTCTTGCATTTGAGACTGTGGTGGCAGCGGCCCTGAAGCTTGAGTCGTCAAGTGCATCAACTCATTACCAGTGGCAGAACAGTTTGTTGTTGTCATCGAACTGTGATGCTGCGGTTCCGTGTAGTGCAAGTTCTGCTGCGGTTGAGACTCAACGGGCCACTGCATCTGCGTTTGAATGTGCTGCTGCGGTTGAGTTGCAAAGGAGATTCCTGTTTGGTGCGGCTGTGAACCCCACTGCGTCTGAGTTTCAAGGTGCTGCTGCGGTTGAGACTCAACGGGCCACTGCATCATCGTTTGATTGTGCTGCTGCGGTTGAGTTGCAAAGGAGATTCCTGTTTGGTGCGGCTGTGAACCCCACTGCGTCTGAGTTTCAAGGTGCTGCTGCGATTGAGACGACGTACCACCCCTCTGAACTTGCGCCGGCTGCAAGAAAGCGGTAGGGTTCTGCGTTTGCTGCACGAGACCGAGCGGTTGCTGCATGAGAGCACGTTGTTCCTTGAGTTCTGCATTTTCTTGTTTAAGAAGCTGGTTCTCATGAGTAAGCTCGTAGATTGTACGCACACACCCTTGGACAGCATCATCGATCCTTGCTTTCGCTTCATAAACCAGAGTAGTAACAGCGGTTTCCCTCTGATCAACGTCTAGGTCGGTGAGTATCTTGGTGATGCTGGCCGATCCGAATATCTTTTGAAGGCAAGCAAACTTGTTGAGGTCATTGGCCGGGAAGTAAGGCGCAAAGATACAGTTTTCGTGGCAATTCTTCCTCATTAACCTGCATCGGCCACATTTGTTCTGCGCCATTTATCTGAAATCAAGCAAGTATATGTTTCTTTTATGTTTCGAGGAAGATAAACAAACCAATGAGAAATCTACAGATTCAAGAACAAAGTAAGTAATTCGATGAGAGTACCTCGATTCAATTCGATATGAACTTTATCTTCTTCTTGTTCAAGATTATCTTTCTCGCGGATCTCCCAGTGCCGCGCGCTGCAAGTACGAAAGTGATAGACCGTTGGTTTGTTACGATGAAGATCTATTTTATAGTAGCCTTTTATATTCGTTGATCAAAAAGAAAATTTTGCGTTACACTACAGCCGTCGGATTACCCATCATCTGAACTCGGCCCATATTGCCAAAATTATTTCAGAAAATTTTGAGTTTCTCTGAACTCGGCCCATATTTCCAAAATTATTTCAGAAACCCAAACTATATTTTACAATCAAAGCGAAACTATATTTTACAATTAAACCCAGACTATATATATATATTTTTTTTTTCTTTTTTCTTAATTAAAATTTTATTCAACCCGAGAATAGGGATAAAGATCAGATTACAAGCTGAGTCGATTTCGTACAAAATAACCCGAGTTAATCTATTACAATCACAGTTTCGCCCATCCACTAAAACCCAGCACATTCCTCTGATCAGTATTTCGAAATTTTCAGAAATCGGTCAGTGTTCTCAACCGTCGACGATGACCTAGCGAGGTTCTCCTTATTACTGTGGATACCGGGATTTCCAAATTCATCTAAGGTGTAGCTAGCTTCCGATGAACTTGTCGAAACTCATAATCCTCACCGGCAATGAAGTACAAGGCAGACAATAGTAGAGAGGTTACAGAATTCCTTTCCAGAAGAGTTCCGAACCGAGCTGTACACACCACTACGGCGCCACGGGACAGTGCAAAAAGTGGGTTGATTGTAATCGCCACTACCAAACCAGAGTCTCAATAACCTACAAAGAAAGTCAAAGCACACTACCGTAGTATCAACCCAAACTATATATTACAATTAAGGCTTTTTGAACGGTTGGTTTTAAATCACAAGCGAACCCAATCTCCTTCTTCCTCTCGGAAAACCCTAACTGAGCTCCGATCGCACTTCGCCATCAGGGACATGAACGATCCTTTTATGCGTGTAAGTTGTAACCAAGCCGTGCAGGCCCCGTATGACACAAATTACAAAAGTCAAGAAATTGAAAGTTTGAGTTTTGAGTTTTTTTCTCTGGTTATAACAAGAGAGTCACTATAAGAGAGTATAATGCATGGAAGGCTATATAATTTTGGTATTGATCAGTTTGTATGCAAGACTTTAATCGCTCGGTTGAGCAGGTTAATGAAAATTATCAGATGACAAAAAGAAAAATGATAAGAGTCATTTTTATTTGCATATTTAAATTTTACTAATTTAGAATTTTAAGCTTTTAGTTTTTTAGCGAGAGGTAGTGGTCTTGATAAAGCCAAATAGGAAAGATCCCATACCCTTTGCAACACTCGCAGACAAAGCTAGGGCCGGGCAAAAAATCCGAACCCGAAAAATCAAACCGAATCCGATCCGAAAAAGTAGCACCAAACCCGAACCAAAATTGATTAAATATCCGAACGGGTTCAAAATTTCGGTATTTAAAGAACCGAAAACGAACCCGATCCGAACCGAAATATTTTGGGTACCCGAATGTATCCGAAATAAATTTATATACTTAAATATATACATTATTTTTATA
>NW_026619468.1:0-8187 GCF_000801105.2 Raphanus sativus | reverse complement strand
TGGGATATCTTCTTACTCACAACTCATGTGAGATTTATTCAACTTCCTGGTTATTCTTCACTGATTAGTGGTTCCCAATCATGCTTCTTTGATGAGGACATAGAACCAGACATCAACATTCCCACACTTAGACAAGCTCCAAGGACAAGATCAGGAACTAGAGGTGTTACTGCCAGCTTTAACAAAGCCATAGAAGTTCTTCTCATCAAGAGCAACATCAACACCAAGCTAGAAGCCATCACAAACCGCATGGATCAATTCACTATAACCGGAGGAGAAGCTAATAAAGATGAACCTTATGTTATACAAGTTGGTCCAAAGGATGATGATAATATATGGTCCATTCTTCCTCACAAAGGAATGGTTTCCTTATTTGTCATCACGCCTAAGTGAAACGGTGAGCATTGAGAAGAGAAGAGCAAGCCTTCAAACGACATCACTTCACAAGATCAAAAGAGGCTCCTCTCCAACGGCTACTTTCTTTTCAAATCTCATCCGCATCAAGGTAAGTATGGTAAGTCCATTTACATTATGATTTATATCCTATGGTTTATCTTGCAGGGTCTTGAGACATTTTATTTCTTTTATTTCATTTCGTTGAGTCAGGCATTGTTTAACCTATGCTTTCTTAAGTCCTAGATCGAGTCTTTGTATTGTTTTTGCTTCAAGACCCCTAGAAGGGCACAACTACATTGGACACTATATAAGTCCCTTATAAGCAGTCTTGTATCTTTAACCTTTATGAAATATATGAGTCAGTTTGCCCCTAGCAACTACTAAGCCTTTTGAGAGTTTGTGAGAAGCATTCTTGAGAGCAAATCGTGTTATATCAAGTTCCTCATCATAGAACTTGTGGTTACACTTCGATCCATCCTTTGGTTGTGTGAATCAATCAAAACCCCATCATATCAAACCATCTCTTTGTCTTTGTTGAGTTGTTTAATCGAACAAGCAACTTAGATCCGTATCCACATCTATTCCATTTGCCATCCATTGAATCATCAAGTTGGTTATACGACCAAGTGGTGTTTCTCATCTCCATTGGTGTCTTTGCGAGTCTCAATACAACCGGATCCATCACTCAAACCATCCTCTACATCAGATCCTTCCATCTCACTCCACTCCATCATCAACCGGTTCATTGATCCTCACCCCTATCCAACCAGCTTGAGCAAGGCCCTCTTTGTGCCTATATCATTTTGGTATCAGAGCCGAAAGGCTCCCTATTTGGTTATCTCTTTTCCTTATTCATCTAGATCGTGTAGTTTTATATAAGAAAAGCCAAAAAAAAAATTGTTCTTTCTTTAGTTCTTTGATTTCACCATTGTTGTTCTTTGTGTTCTTAGTTCATAAATCGAAAAAGAAAAAGAAAAGAGAAGAGTTTTTGCTTTGTTTGATTCGTGTTTCTAAAAGAAAATTTCAAAAGAAAGTGTTTTAGATTGATTACATTGCATATTTCCTTTTATATCACTTGCGCATCAATCATTTGGTCATTCAGCATTTAGTTTCTCTTTTTAGAATTTCTTGCTTTCTCATCGAAAAGTTTTCAAAAAAAAAAAGTATAAAAGTTTTCTTATTTGACATTTGCATTTCGTATTTCATAATTTAAAAAAAAAAAAAAGAATTTCATTTCATAGTTTGCACTTTCCATATTTGAATCACATTGTTGGTCCATCTTTCATTTGTTTTATATCATTGCCGAGTTTCAATTGTTTCTTTTGCAATAGCAGTATCATCTTTTGCAAATTATATTCTTTGAATTTGTTTCTTTGATATTCTTTCACTTGATCTTGAGATTCTTTTCAGGTTAAGACATGGGAGACACTAGCTCAACTTCAGCTGATACCGCAACTACTATGGCTCAACTCCTAGTTGCAATGCAATCCATCAGTGAAAGGATGACTCGCCTAGAGCAAGGACAACAAGCTCGAGCCAACCAACCGGTTCAAGGAGCAAACAACAATCCTCAAGATCAGCAACAACCACAACAACAACAACAAGACAATCCCCGAGCTGAGGATGATTCGGATAGTGACATGCCGAGTCTAGAAGAGGAAGAACAAAGACCCCCTCCAAGAAGAAATGCTAGAGATAGAGGAAGAAACCGAGGAAGAGGTCATGATCAAGAGCATGATCAATGGCAAGGAGGCAAGGACTTGAAGCTCACGCCACCAACCTTTGCTGGAAAGGTTAATCCTGACGCCTACATTGATTGGGAGACACGCATGGAGTACATCTTTGACTACTACCATTACTCCGAGCTAAGGAAGATCTCCCTAGCTGCTGCTCAGCTCACGGAGACCGCCTTGACATGGTGGGATCGAGAGCTATCCGAAAGGAGAAGGCTAAGACGTGCACCCATTGCTCTTTGGGATGACATGAGAGCCATGCTGAGGAGAAGATATGTGCCAAGTTACTACTACCGTGACTTGCAAAAGAGATTCAGGAAGCTCACTCAAGGTTCCAAGTCAGTTGAGGAGTATTATGAAGAGTTTGATGCTATGAGGAATCGCTTAGAGGTTCAAGACTCTGAGGAAACCTTGATGGCACAATTCTTGGATGGACTACAAGATAGGATAACAAGAAAGGTGGAGAGGCAGAACTATGAGCATTTCCATGATCTAATCCACTTTGCTATCCAAGCCGAGCAACACATCAAGCGCAAAACCGCAGCAACAAGTAGAAGTAAGAACACTTGGACTCCACCAGCTCAAAGAAATGACAAGGGCAAGTCCATTGAGGTTGAGAGCCGGTTCAAGAAGAACCCCACTACTGATGCATCTAAGGGCAACAAGGCTGATCAAAGCAAGCCTAGTGCACCTAGAAACTGAGACATCACTTGCTACAAGTGCCAAGGTAAAGGACATTATGCAAGAGATTGTCCTAATCAAAGAGTCATGATCCTTAGAGAAGATGGAGGATATGAGACTCAAGAAGAAGAAGAAGCGGATGCTACTGATGAAGAGATCACTGATTATCCAGATGAGGGAGAGATACTTGTGACAAGAAGAGTACTTAGTGCAATGTTCGAACCAGAAACTATTCAAAGGGAGAACATCTTTCATACAAGATGCACCATTGAATCTAAGGTATGTAGCTTGATCATTGATGGTGGTTCATGTACTAATGTTGCTAGCAAGTATTTGGTTGATAAGCTAGGTCTCAAGACAACCACACATCCAAGACCTTATAGATTGAAGTGGTTAAATGATGAAACCGAGCTAAAGATTGGTGAACAAGTGGAAGTTTCTTTCAGCATAGGCTGATATGCTGACAAGGTAATTTGTGATGTGGTTCCTATGCAAGCTGGTCATCTTTTGCTTGGCAGGCCTTGGCAATTTGACAAGGAGACCATACACAACGGACGCACCAACTACTATAGTTTCACTCACAACAACCGCAAGCACAACCTAGCTCCTTTAACTCCACTGTTGAGATGAAGCAATAAACAAGACAAGTATGATGACAAAGAAGAAGTAAAGCAACCGGAGTGATCAAGGAAGAGCAAGTGAGCTTGTCCGTACAGTTAGGTCAAGAGAAACCTAACTTACCCTAGAAGACAAGTCACTGGTCTACTTGAGAAGGAAGGCAGCTTCAAATGGATTTAAACATATGGGAATGTCGACAAGGGATCAAAGAGACGTTGGAGTTGAAGGAGGAAGAGTCACGGGTGAAGTTAAGGAGAAGAGAGCCGTTTATCACCTGTCCCTATCTCACCATGCTGAACGAGCCCTGCGCAGTTCAGACCCTATTTGTTTATTCCTTTATGCTTCTCAACTTGTCTTTGTTTAATGTTTGTCTTAGTCTATTTATAGACTTGTATCTGAACCAAAGTAAATCAAGGAAACTTATTACATCCTTCTCATTCTCTCTCGCAATATGTTTCACACAACTCTCTCTTTTGATTAATTCTCAACTACACTCAACAAACTCCCATCTAATCTCTCATATAATTCTTAATTCTCACATGGTATCAGAGCTTCCTAGCTCTTGAGACCTATTTCTCTTCCGCAATTTCTCTGTGTTCTTGCTATTTTGAGTAAAGTTCTTGGTGTTCTTGAGGTGTTCTTCATTTTCACCTCCAGAATTTGCCAAAAATAGCAAAGTTCATCTTTAAATTTCTTTTCACAAAACTCTCTTGATGGATTCTGCTGGTGAACACTCACGGATGGTGACCATTCCAGTTACTCTCAAGGGAGCTAACTATCTACATTGGGCGAGGCTAACTAAAACTGCTCTTGGAGGCAGAGGGCTCTGGGAGGTGGTTGAAGAAGGCAGGAGCAACAAGAAGAAGACTGTCCTAGGAGAGGATGGCAAAGAAGTGGTGCAAGCTGAAGCTGATGACAAGAAGCGAGTTCAAGAGGATCTCCTGGTCTTGTCTATCATCCAACACAGTCTTGAGGCATCAATCTTGGAGTCTTACGCCTACTGTGAGACTTCAAAAGAACTATGGGATACACTCCAAAAGGTGTTTGGTAATGTATCCAACATTAACCGAGTGTTTGAAGTCAAGAGGGCTATCAACAACCTGTGTCAAGAGGATACTGAGTTTGATAAACACTTTGGGAAGTTCAGATCTCTATGGGCAGAGCTGGAGATGTTGAGACCAGCAACCCTTGACCCGGATGTACTAAATGAGAGAAGAGAGCAAGATAAGGTCTTTGCCTTGCTATTCTCTCTTAACCCCGGGTACAATGAATTGATCAAGCACATACTGAGGGGAGTTAGTCTCCCATCTCTGGATGAAGTGTGTGCTCAAATCCAAAAGGAGCAAGGCTCAGTTGGTCTCTTTGGAGGAAAGAAAGACCTTGTGATAGCCAACCAAGCAGAAGGTGTTGCTAACAAAGGTCACTTCAAACCTGAAGACAAGAAGGTGTGGGTGTGTGACCACTGCAAGAAGAAGGGACATGGGAAAGACAAGTGCTGGATACTTCATCCTCATTTGAAGCCACAGAAGTTCCGGACTGGTAACAATGAAGCAAGAGCTAACTACTCAGGCGACATGGGTGAACCCGGAGCAGTAAGTGGAGGGGAGAAGGCTTTAGCATCCAGCTCAACCATGAGGAACCCCCAAGATGAGACTATCAAGCGCTCAGACATTGAAGCTCTCATCAAACTCCTCAAAGATAACTCTGGTAACAAATTTGGTACCTCTTTTCATGCGCTTATCAGTGATATCTCCATGAATGCTTTAACTAGTTCTAAGTTGATAAAACCTCTAGTTATAGATTCAGGAGCTAGTCATCACATGATTAGTGACTTGACCTTAATTAAAAACATTGTTCCTGCTCTAGGACATGTTATGATTGCAAATGGGGATAAGATACCAATTAAAGGCATAGGTGATCTTAAGTTGTTTAACAAAGATTCTAAGGCTCTTTACATGCCTAGCTTTGCCTCAAATTTGTTATCTGTAAAAAGAGTTACTAATGATCTTAAGTGCAGTGTTACATTCACGCCTAATGAAGTGTACTTTCAGGATATTGAGACTAGTAGGTTGCTTGGCAATGGTGTAACCAAGGGAGACTTATACTTGCTGGAAGACACCAAGACCTCAACCGATTTATCTTATGCTTTAAATTCTGTTTCAGCTTTACCTAAAGATGTATTGTGGCATGCTAGATTAGGACATCCTCATTCTCGTGCTTTGAACATCATGTTGCCTAGTATCTCTTTTAAAAGTGACTGTGAAGCTTGTATCTTAGGGAAACATTGCAAGACAGTGTTCCCTAGATCAAGTAAAATTTATGAAAAATGCTTTGATCTTATTCATTCTGATGTTTGGACCGCACCATGTGTATCTAGAGAACATCACAAATATTTTGTGACATTCATAGATGAAAAGTCTAAGTATACTTGGATAACCTTATTGCCATCAAAAGATAGGGTCTTAGAAGCATTCATAAATTTTCAAAACTATGTCACTAATCACTTCAATGCCAAGATTAAAATTTTGAGATCAGATAATGGAGGAGAATACACAAGCAAGGCATTCAAGCAACACTTAGCCAAACATGGGATGATCCATCAAACAAGCTGTCCTTACACTCCACAACAAAATGGGGTCGCTGAGAGGAAGAATAGACACCTTATGGAGGTAGCCAGGAGCATGATGTTCCATACAAGCATGCCTAAAAGATTCTGGAGTGATGCTGTTACAACCGCATGCTACTTGATCAACCGGATTCCTACCAGGATCCTACAAGATCAATCACCTTATGAGGTATTGAACAACACAAAACCCTCTATTGAACATATGCGTGTGTTTGGTTGCCTTTGTTTTGTCTTTGTTCCAGGAGAGCAAAGAGATAAGCTGGCACCCAAGAGTACAAAGGCAGTGTTCATTGGATATTCTCCTCATCAGAAAGGGTATAAATGCTTTGTACCAGAGACCAGGAGGGTCTTAGTCTCCAGGGATGTCAAGTTCTTGGAATCCAAAGGATACTATGATGGAAACAGTTGGGAAGATTTGGAGAATCTATCTCAATCTGCTTCAGATAGAGCATCCAACCTAAGAAGAGTCATGGAAAGTCTGGGCATTAGTGTACCTGTTGAGAGAGCATCAGGAGAAGCACCAGTGACACCAGCAACTACTCCTGAGGTTACTCACCTTGATCATGAGGGGGACAATGAAGCTGAGCATCAAGAGGAGCAGTCAGCAAGTCCTGATCAAGCTGAGCAACAATCTGAACAGCATGCGCATGAGGATATTACACAAGAGACTCAAGAGGAGCCTACTGTGAGTTCAGAACCTAGTGGTGAAGAAGGCAACACTCAACCAGCCTTAAGAAGAAGCACTAGAGTCAGGCAGCCAGCAGCAAACTGGAAAAACAACAGAGTCTACTTCAACTCTCAAGCAGTAGCTCATCCCATCCAAGCAGTGTGCTCTCTAGCACAATACCCACAAGAGCATGTAGTGTTCATAGGAGAGCTGGATCAGGAATATATTCCAAGATCATATGAGGAAGCTATGGAGCACGCAGAATGGAGGGAATCAGTGGGCAGTGAGTCAAGTGCCATGATCATCAATGATACATGGTATGAGGCAGAACTACCAAAGGGCAAGAGAGCTGTGACTAGTCGGTGGATATTTACCATCAAATACAATGCTGATGGTACTGTGGAGAGGCGTAAGACAAGGTTGGTAGCAAGAGGCTTCACTCAAACCTATGGAGAGGATTACCTTGATACATTTGCGCCTGTTGCAAAACTACACACCATAAGGATAGTCCTCTCCTTAGCAGTCAACTTGGAGTGGGATCTATGGCAAATGGATGTAAAGAATGCATTCTTACAAGGAGAGTTGGAAGATGAAGTTTACATGAAGCCACCTCCTGGTCTTGAACACTTAGTAAAGCCAGGCAATGTTCTCAGACTGAAGAAAGCTATTTATGGTCTGAAACAATCACCAAGAGCCTGGTATCACAAACTAAGCACCACACTTAATGGGAGAGGCTTTGTGAAGTCAGAAGCTGATCACACCTTGTTCACACTCACCAGCAAGCAGGGAATCATTGTGATCCTAGTGTATGTGGACGATATCATCATCACTGGCAGTGACAAAGAGGGGATACTTGCAACCAAGGCATATCTCAAGGCATCCTTTGATATCAAGGATTTGGGAGAGCTCAAATATTTTCTAGGCATTGAGATATGCCGATCCAAGGAGGGACTGTTCTTATCTCAAAGGAAGTATGCTTTAGATTTGCTAAAGGAGGCTGGTGATCTAGGAGGAAGAGCTGCAAAGACTCCACTAGAAGATGGGTACAAAGTGATGCGAGAGGGGGAGATTGATAGCAAGCCATATGGAGAGGTGAAGCACTATAGAAGAATGGTGGGAAAGCTTATATATCTCACTATCACTAGACCAGATATATGCTTTGCAGTTAATCAAGTGAGCCAGCACATGCAAGCACCCAAGATACACCATTGGAACATGGTTGAGAGGATACTAAGGTATCTAAGAGAGGCGCCAGGACAAGGAGTGTGGATGGGATGCAACAAGAGCACAGAAGTCGTTGGGTATTGTGATGCTGATTGGGCAGGAGATAGAGTTGATAGGAGATCAACTACAGGCTACTGCACCTTCATTGGGGGCAACTTAGTGACTTGGAAAAGCAAGAAGCAAAAGGTTGTGTCATGCTCAAGTGCTGAGGCTGAATATAGGGCAATGAGGAAGCTAACCAG
>NW_026619467.1:0-8190 GCF_000801105.2 Raphanus sativus | reverse complement strand
ATCATGATCTAGCCAAGTCTATGAGTCCCAATCTTGGATGAATGAACTCACAGACCTTGGTGCTTGCTCCCTTGGTGAAGATGTCTGCTAACTGATCTTCACTTCTAGTGTAGCAAGGTAGGATGATCTTCTGCTCCACAGCTTGTCTAACCTTGTGACAATCCACTTCTATATGCTTTGTCCTCTCATGAAACACGGAGTTTGAAGCTATGTGAATGGCTGCCTGGTTATCACAGTGCATGGTGATTGGTGTTGTTGTTTCAATGCCCAAGTCTCTCAGCAGGTTCCTGATCCAAATCAGCTCACTGGTCAGCTTCCTCATGGCCCTATATTCTGCTTCAGCACTTGAGCATGATACCACCTTCTGCTTCTTGCTCTTCCAAGTAACCAAGTTGCCTCCTATGAAGGTGCAATAGCCAGTAGTAGACCTCCTGTCCACTCTATCACCAGCCCAATCTGCATCACAATACCCTACAATCTCTGTGCTCTTGTTGCAACCCATCCAAACACCTTGACCAGGAGCCTCCCTTAGGTATCTCAAGATCCTCTCCACCATGTTCCAATGGTGAACCTTTGGTGCTTGCATATGCTGGCTCACTTGGTTGACAGCAAAGCAAATGTCTGGTCTTGTGATGGTGAGATAGATCAGCTTCCCCACCATTCTTCTATAGAGTTTGAAGTCCCCAAATGGCGTATCTTCAAACTCCCCCTCACGCAATATCTTGTAACCCTCATCAAGTGGTGTCTTGGCTACTCTTCCACCAAGCTCTCCTGCCTCATTTAAAAGATCAAGTGTGTACTTCCTTTGGCATAAGAAAAGCCCCTCTTTAGAGCGGCATATTTCTATCCCAAGGAAGTACTTAAGCTCTCCCAAATCTTTAATATCAAATGAGGATTTAAGAAAAGCTTTAGTTGAAGTTATACCTTCCTTGTTGCTGCCAGTGATGATAATATCATCAACATAGATGAGGATTACAACAATGCCTTGCTTGCTGGTGAGAGTGAAGAGAGTATGGTCAGATTCTGATTTCACAAACCCTCTTCCATTAAGGGTTGTTCTAAGCTTGTGATACCAGGCTCTTGGTGATTGCTTCAATCCATAGATTGCCCTCTTCAATCTAAGTACATTTCCTGGTTGGACCATGTCTTCCATTCCTGGTGGTGGTCTCATGTAGACTTCATCTTCTAATTCTCCTTGAAGAAATGCATTCTTGACATCCATTTGCCAGAGATCCCATTCCAAGTTAACAGCCAAGGAGAGAACAACTCTTATGGTGTGAAGCTTAGCCACTGGTGCAAATGTATCCAAATAGTCTTCTCCATAGACTTGAGTGTACCCTCTTGCAACCAGCCTTGTCTTCTTCCTTTCTGGTTGACCATTTGCTTTGTACTTGATAGTGAAGAGTAGGCGACTTGTTACTGCCTTCTTGCCTTTTGGAAGTTGAGTTTCAAACCATGTATCATTCTTGATCATAGCTCCTATCTCATCTCCCACTGATTCTCTCCACTCATCCAGTGCCATTGCTTCCTCATAGGTCTTTGGTATGTAAGCTTCATCTAGGTGGGTGATAAACGCCACATGTTCTTCTGGAAAGTATACCAAGGAGCAGACTGCTTGAGTAGGATGAGCCACTGCATTGGAGTTGCAGTACACTCTAGTGCTGGTCCAGTTTGATGGATCCTTCCTCACCCTAGTACTTCTTCTCAATGGTTGAATCTGCTCTTCTACCACTGCTTCTTCCTGAACTTGATCACCATCAGATTCTGCTCCATCTTGATCATGTGTTGATGCTGAATCATTTGCTGGTGTTGATTCATGCTCACTGCCTCCCTCAGGATCAAGATGGACTGGCTCCACAACTGGTACTGGTACTGGTTCTGGTTCGCCATCATGCTCAGCAGCTGGTGTAGATGCTGATGGTGCTGGTACTGGCGCCACACTACTTTGAGGTAGGCTGATTCCCAAACTCTCCATAATGGTTCTCAGGTTGTTTGCTCTATCAGATGGTCCTTGTGAGAGATCCCTAACGTTTTCCCAGCTCTTCTCATCATAGTACCCCTTTGATTCCACAAACTTGACATCCCTTGAGACCATAACTCTTCTTGATTCTGGAATATAGCACTTGTACCCTTTCTGTGTGTGAGTATAGCCTATGAACATTCCCTTGACACTCTTGGCTTCCAGCTTATTTCTCTGTTCTCCTGGTGTCAAGACATAGCACACACAACCAAACACACGCAAGTGATTTAATGGAGGTGTGATTTTGTTTAATACCTGAAAGGGAGAGACATCTTTGAGAACTTTGGTTACCAGAATTTGCATTGAGGGCTTTGATCAAGGCCTCAATGTCTGACTTCCTGATGAATGCATCATCATGAGATGGCTGAGACATGGCGTGAGAGGTGGAGCCACCAGTATGTGCTGTAGAGACCAAGGCTCTCCCATCATCTCCTATGCGCATGGAGTTTGATGCTGGATGCTCTTGGGCTCTTGCTTCATGTGCTCTGGCCTGGCTGTATTTGTTAGCTGAGGTAGGCCTAAGATGTGTTGAGATGAGATGCTAAGAAGAGAATGTTGAGATGAGATGCTAAGAAGAGAAGAGAAGAAGAGTTAAGCATATTTGGAGATGGCACTATTACAGTAACTTTTATTTACCACAGTAAAATAAAAGTTACTGCTCAGTTAAAGGTACAAGGAAGTTACCTTGATGGTGAGAAGAGATGGCAAGTGCTTTGGACTAAAGAAGAGTCTATGAATAGTGATCAGACCGTTGTGGTCTGTGTGGAGGAAGAGAGGCTCACATAAGACAGCTTTGGACAGGCTGTAAAGGTCCAAAGCATGTGAGCTCTCTCAGCCTTTCATTTCAAACCAGCCAGCCTTGCCATGTTGACCTCACATGCTTAGCATAGTGTTTTCTCTTTATTGAGATGAAGAACCAAAGAGTAGAAGATAGATTGATCAGAAGAAACAAAGAGAAGTAGAAACTCTGAGACTTGAAGAACAAGGCATTCCGTACAGACTTGGATCTCAAGGCACCAGCAGCAAACCTAACTTGTCTTGGAGGAAAAGACAAGTCCCAACTCGCCTACACTGATCAAAGAAGAAGAGAAGACCGTTAGAGATGAGTATGGGAGAGTTTGAGTCAGCAAGTGGGAGAATCACATGTTCTGAGTGAGAATAGAGCTGTTAGGTGCTGTCACTTTCACTCAGCACAGCAGCAATATTGTTTATTCATTTCTCTTTGTTTATTATTGTGTCACTGTCCCCTCTCTCTCTTTGAAATGCCTATATAACAATGTAATGTGCAAGATGAATAAACTAAGGAGTATAGTCTCCCAATTCTGGTTACTCTCTCTCTAATTTCGTCCATCAATCTCTCTCTTTAATTCCAGAAACTTATTCTTGTATTCTTGTGGTCATCTCTCTCAATCTTCACACAAACACTCTGAATCTTCATTACTCTCCTCTATATCACCCTTACACTCTCAATTCTTACATGGTATCAGAGCTTTAAGCTCCTAACCTAATCAAATTCCGCAAAATCTCTCTGTTCTTCCTGTTCTTGTTCTTGGATTTACTCTGTTTTCCAGATACTCTGTTTCAACATTATTTATTCTCCTTCATTTTATCATCAGAGTATCTTCCTTTGAGTATCTAAACTCCTTCACTCTGGTTTATCAAAATTTATTTCTGTTTCTGATTTCTAAAAAGCTATGTGTTCTTCATTCTATTATCCAGTGGATAAAAGAAATTTAACCATGGAAATAGAAAGAAGAAGCTTGATTCCAGTAACCCTTGAGGGGTCTAACTACTTGATCTGGTCTAGACTGGCCAGAGTTGCCTTGGGAGGTCATGGACTTTGGGACAGTCATATCATGAAGGCTGAAACTTCAAAGAAGATGACTCAAGAGGATAGTCAGGCGAGTGGTCTAAAGAATGAAGACAAGTGGGTTCAAGAAGACCGGTTAACACTTGAGATCATTCAGAGTTCTCTCTCTGTATCAATCTTGGAAGCTCATTCAAAGTGTGCAAGCGCCAAGGAGTTATGGGAGAGTCTACAAATATTTTATGGAAGCATCTCAAACTTGAGCCGGGTCTTTGAGGTCAAGCAGTCCATCAACAACCTGAGCCAAGAGGAGATGGAGTTTGATCAATTCTTTGGCAAGCTTAGTAACTTATGGGAAGAACTTGACACACTGAGACCAAGCTCAGTGGACCCAGAAGTTCTAAGAGAAAGGCAAGAGCAAGATAGAGTCTTCAGTCTGCTCCGAGCCATGAACCCACGCTACAACTCTCTGATCAAGCGTATAGTGAGAGGGGAGAACCTACCCAGCTTAGAGGACGTGTGTGACTTGATTCAAAGAGAACCTGGAGCACACGGCCCCTTTATAGAAGAAAGGGAGGAAGTTCTTCCTGTGAGGAGTATGCGTGATCAGAAGAGAGATAAAAAGAAACTAAGAAAAGCCTTGAAGATCAAAAAGAGGCAGAGACATGAGAAGATCAAGTCAAGCATGACTGACTCCCTTAAAGTTATGGAGCAGCAAGCTGTGAAAGGTCTATCTATGTACTCAGCTTTCACCAGTGATCAATTTGCAATGATCAAGGATGGCCCAATCAAAGCAAGTGATATTGAGCCACTGATCCAAGCTGCAAAAGCCATTATCTCCGCAAAGCAGTCTGGTACACATTCCCTTGTCCCTAAGCCTATCATAATAGATTCAGGAGCTAGTCATCATATGATTAGTGATAGGAATCTAATTAGTGATATTAGGCCTGCCTTAGGGAATGTAAAGATAGCTAATGGAGATATGGTAAAAATAGAAGGAATAGGGAACCTTAAGTTGTTTGATAAAGACTCCACTGCCTTCTATATGCCCAGCTTTGCTACTAACCTTCTCTCTGTGAAAAAGGCCACGGTTGACCTGAACTGTCAGGTGGTTTTTAGGCCTAATGATGTAGAGTTCCAGGATCTTAAGACAGGAAAGGTGATTGGAGAGGGAAGCAGCATGGGGAACTTATACCATCTCCAAAAGACTAAGCTTTCTTATCCTTCTTCATCTACTCCTCTTTGCATGACCAGTACTAATTTATGTGATAGCACTACTTGGCATGCTAGATTAGGCCACCCACACTCACGTGCATTAGGACTTATGATGCCTGATATGTCATTTAATCACCTTGAATGTGAAGCATGCATCTTAGGAAAGCATTGCAAATCTGTATTTCCAACATCAGTAACAATCTATGAAAAATGTTTTGATTTAATTCATTCTGATGTCTGGACTTCTCCATGTCTGTCTAGAGATAATCACAAGTATTTTGTCACCTTTATAGATGAAAAATCAAAATACACTTGGATTACATTGCTTCCATCTAAGGATCGTGTGTTAGATGCTTTTATAAACTTCCAATCTTATGTAACTAACCACTTTAAAGCTAATGTGAAGGTACTAAGATCAGACAATGGAGGTGAATATACAAGCAATGCTTTCAAGAACCACTTGGCAAAACATGGCATAGTCCACCAAACAAGCTGTCCCTATACTCCTCAGCAGAATGGAGTGGCTGAGAGAAAGAATAGGCATCTGATGGAGGTTGCAAGATCAATGATGTTTCATGCCAATGTTCCTAAGAGATTCTGGAGTGATGCTGTGGTGACAGCATGCTACCTAATCAATAGGATTCCCACCAAGGTGTTGAAAGATGTTTCACCTTATGAAGTGCTGAACAAGACTAGACCATCCATTCATCATCTCAGGGTGTTTGGATGTGTCTGCTTTGTGCTAGTACCAGGGGAGCTAAGGAATAAGCTAGAAGCAAAGAGTATGAAGTGCATGTTCATTGGATACTCATCTACACAGAAAGGATACAAGTGCTACAATCCTGAAACAAGAAGAGTACTTGTATCCAGAGATGTGAAGTTTATGGAAGGAAAAGGCTTCTATGCTGAGAAGAATTGGGATGAGCTTAAGGATCTGTCTCAAGCATCAGATAAGGCCAACAACCTGAGAGTTATTTTGGAGAATCTTGGAATCAGTTTATCAAAGGAAAAGGAGGCAACCAGAGAAGCTGCACCTACTCAAGAGACTGAACAAGATAATGAAGAAGTCACTCATCCTGATCCTGAAGGGGGCAATGAACAAGAATCAGAACAGCAACAAGGTTCAGATTCTCATGATCAGGAGAGTGCACCAGATCAGGAACAAGATCAGGAGACTGCCCAAGTTCATGAGGAAGAAGAGCAGCAACAAGATCAGGTTCAAACACTGAGAAGAAGTACAAGGATAAAGAAGGATCCCTCTACTTGGACAAGTTCAAGAGTCTATTTCAACAGTCAAGCAGTAGCACATCCCACCTCAGCAGTATGCTCCTTTGCGCAATTCCCATCTGAGCATCAAGCTTTCATTGTTGGATTAGATGAAGCGTATGTACCCAGGTCATATGCAGAAGCAATGGAGCTTGAGGTATGGAGAAAATCAGTTGAAGCTGAGATAAATGCCATGATCATCAATGATACTTGGTATGAAAGTGAACTCCCAAGAGGAAAGAAAGCTGTGACCAGCAAGTGGGTGTTTACAATTAAGTTCCTTCCTAATGGCAAGGTGGAGAGGTGTAAAACAAGACTGGTGGCAAGAGGCTTTACTCAGACATATGGAGAGGACTATGTAGACACATTTGCACCAGTGGCAAAGTTGCACACCATCCGGATCATCTTATCCCTTGCAACAAACTTGGAGTGGGAATTATGGCAGATGGATGTCAAGAATGCCTTTCTTCAAGGAGAATTAGAAGATGAAGTGTACATGCATCCTCCTCCGGGTTTAGAGAAGCTGGTGAAGCCTGGAAATGTTCTTAGGCTCAAGAAAGCAATCTATGGGCTGAAGCAGTCTCCAAGAGCATGGTACCACAAGTTAAGTACCACACTGAATGGGAGAGGATTCAGAAAATCAGAAGCTGACCACACCTTGTTTACTCTCTCCGGTCCAAGAGGAATTGTAGTCATCTTGATCTATGTGGATGATATAATCATCACATGCAGTGATAAAGAAGGCATCAAAGAAACCAAGGTATTCCTCAAGTCTGTTTTTGATATTAAAGATTTAGGTGAACTCAAGTACTTCCTTGGGATTGAAGTATGCCGCTCTAAAGAGGGGCTCTTCTTATCTCAAAGGAAGTACACACTTGATCTTTTAAATGAGGCAGGAAACCTTGGAGGAAGAATAGCCAAAACACCACTTGAAGAAGGCTACAAAGTACTCAGAAAGGGGGAGTTTGAGGACAAACCTTATGAGGATGTGAAACAGTATAGAAGGATGGTGGGAAAGCTCATCTATCTAACCATTACCAGGCCAGACATTTGCTTTGCAGTGAACCAAGTCAGTCAACATATGCAGGCGCCTAAGATACACTATTGGAATATGGTGGAGAGGATCATGAGGTATCTGAGAGTAGCTCCTGGTCAGGGTGTATGGATGGCTTGCAATGGAAGCACAGAGATTGTAGGCTACTGTGATGCTGATTGGGCAGGAGATAGGGTTGATAGGAGATCAACCACTGGCTACTGCACATTTATTGGAGGCAACCTAGTAACTTGGAAGAGCAAGAAGCAGAAGGTTGTGTCATGTTCTAGTGCTGAAGCTGAGTACAGAGCTATGAGGAAGCTCACCAACGAATTAATATGGATAAAGGGGTTACTTGGCGATTTGGGTATTGAAACTACAACACCAATCACAATGCATTGTGATAATCAGGCTGCGATTCATATTGCCAGCAACTCAGTGTTCCATGAAAGAACCAAGCACATTGAAGTAGACTGCCACAAAGTTAGACAAGCTGTAGAGAAGCAGATCATCTTACCTTGCTACACAAGGAGTGAAGATCAGCTAGCTGACATCTTCACCAAAGCAGCAAGCACCAAGGTTTGTGAGTTCATCCACTCTAGATTGGGACTCATAGACCTCACATCTCACTTACTGTCCTATCATGGAGACTTCTACTCTTTTTCCTTGGTGTGTTTTTGTCCCACTGGGTTTTGCACATCAAGGTTTTAATGAGGGAAGTTCTTCATGATTCCAAGCTTGACTGGTTCCCTAAGTCAAGCTTGAGGGGGAGTATTGAGATGAAGAACCAAAGAGTAGAAGAGAGATTGATCAGAAGAAACAAAGAGAAGTAGAAACTCTGAGACTTGA
>NW_026619466.1:0-8191 GCF_000801105.2 Raphanus sativus | reverse complement strand
ATTGATATTCGTGTTCACGCACACCAATTAACCTAATGTGCACACTACCACAATCGAATGGTATGTCGATGTAGCACTTTAGGATCGAATCCACAGAGACCAACTCTTACACTTTATTTCTATTGGATCAATACTTAGCTAAAACAAATATGGGGTTTTGATTTGTTGGTACGTGCAACAAGTAAATAATATAAATGAGAATTCAATTTAAAGAGAAGCCAGCCTAGGGTTACTTCATCGGGTGCTAATACTTGTGAGCAAACAATTATTCAAGTGCTAATAAGAACAGTCTAGAACTCGGATCACTCAAGTAGAACAGTCCACTGTCGTGGTACTGCTCCCTATGCTGATCGATCTCACCGTCTAACTGTCGTTGAGGTGAGAAGCGACAACAAGCAATAGAGATCAAGTCCGATAGGTTCACAAAACACCCTAATATCTACTTTCGCTGATTAGGGATGCAATGCTCATTCAAAACAGATCTAGCAACCTAAGCACTTTTGATGATCAGATTAAACCTATGATCTAACATTAAGCGGCCAGTTTAATGCAAGCAGTAAGAATGGTTATGAATGAAGACAATCGAGTGATTCACTTATCTATGTTTAGCTCACGAAATCAACACCCTAGAACCCTAGACAAGCTAGCCGACTACTCAGCCATGAACAAGAAAACACAGAGTTCATAGATGAATAATACTGCATAAATATAACAGAAACAAAGAGAGGGTTCAGGATAATCTTCTCTATGGAGAGAGAGATGGAGCCTTCTCCCTTTACAATAAGCAAATCCAATAATCTCAAAGTCTCCAATGGTTTCTTGTGTCTAGAATAGCGTAGAATGATGTAGAAAAATAGAAAATAGATATATCAAAAGCCACAGGCGGCCAGAGAGAAAAAGAGGATAATTAGGGCAAATCCCGAGATGTTGTATTTTCCTTATTCGTCGGGAACAACCGCGGGATCACTCCGTCTGCTTGTTCCGCTTGATCGGGAACAGTCATCAGACTGTTCTGCGTGAAAATCACCAAACTGCACTGTTTTCTGCTTCTTTTGTTCCAGCAGGTCCATCTCCCATCCAGTGCAACTCCAGACCTGTAATGACTCGAAAAGGACTAGAAAGACTCGATAAAGACTTGAAAACCAATTAGAAAACATATATACAATGATGTATAAAACACCATATATCAATTCCCCCAGACTTAGATCCTTGTTTGTCCTCGAACAAGGCCAAGTATCAAGAACAGGGAGAAAGGTTTGAAAGTGTGGGAACTCTCCTATTCTCAGCAACCATACCTTAACCACGAATCTCTGAACCATACAAGCAGTAAACTAGGACAACACACCCTTACCAGAACCCCACTGACTGCTGTTCAAAAATCGGCTCCATACTCTACATCTCAAACCTGAAAAAGCAACACTATCGAGACAGAACTCCCTACATTCATTTAAGAGCAGCGTGAGCTTCTCATCACAGGCACTATTCAGGGTAAACGGGCTAGGTGTGGAACAGGCTAATTTTATGGTGGAGTTAAAGAGTGTTTAGGGGCTACCAACTTTTCGTAGTGGATGCAGGATATCGCGCAAAATAGTCGTGAGAGGACGGCTCCATTGATGTCCACAGCCCCTTACTCGTTTTGCTATCTCAGGAGCGATTGTTCTTCTCGTTCGGGAACAATCATCAGACTGCTCCGCTCATCTGTCTGCTCCTCATCCCTTCATATTGATACCTACTCTTCTGCTCGACCTTCCCAATGGCTCATGTATCCTGAATTCTTCTCCTTCTCCATCACCATATGCTAAATAAAAAGATAGATTTTTTTTTTTTTTTTTTTTTTTTAACAGAAACAAAGATGGTGAGGTGACGAAGAAGGAGGTAACAAGTAATGTTTGGATTGCCACTGGTGGTTCTTCTGGTTCGGATCATTCTGGTTCTCCACCCATGTTCTTGCACAGCTCAGTGGTTATGGAGCGGTTGCTCCCTTAATCTGCTTGTTCTCCTTTTGACTGAATCTGCGCAGCAGTAACGAGTAAGAGGCTGCGTCGATCCTTTCCTCTCCGACCTTTTTGCACATATCTGCACATATAACACTGAAAAACAAATGCATGAAGGTGGAATAAAGGCTAAGGTGCAGGGTGGGAACTAGCTAAAGATGAGCTAGCCACTCAGGAACAACAAGATGGATATAAAGGATAAGAAGTCCTGAGTGTAGTTCTCGTTTCCCTGATCTAGTGCCCATAACAAGAAGAATTTCAGTCAAGATTAGGTTCAAGTTATTTGGAGTTAAGTCTACCCAGTGTAACCTGATCGGCTGAGAACTTCTGGAGAATCAAGTGAGATATGTCAGGGTGTTCCGGGTCCACATGTGTGTCTTTCGCCACTGCTAAGGTCACTGAATAAGACAACTAAAGCACGAGGTGGTTAGTGATCAACACAGAATAAGGTCCTAATTCCCACAAACTTTGACTGACTCGATCCTAAAAATTGACTCAAACTGACTCAAGAGAAAAACAAAAGAAAGAAACGAGTTAGTAAACGACGAAGACCCTCCCCCAGACTTACTTCACAACGTCTCGGTGTGAAAATAAATCAGAGAGAAGGTGAAAACAAGAATTTACAATTTTTTTGGTCGAGATACTTACCTGGAGCGGGTGCTCCGAAAAATTCTGGGTGTTCTGTCGCCAGATTTTCACCTGGGCGGTTGTTCTTGGCTCCTGCAGAACAGGGAGCTCCGTTTCTGCAACCCAGAATTTTTCGAAGTATCTCGAATTTTTTCTGCTTTTTGACCTGAAACTCAATAAACTAAAACGAAAATAAGCAAACAAAAACAAAACCAAGTTATATTTACACTTACCAGTGGGTTGCCTCCCACCAAGCGCTTGGTTAAAGTCACTAGCTTGACTTGGTGACAGGGATCAGTCGGGTTGAGCATGAGGGCTTGTTCCAAAACAAGCTCCACAATCAGACATGTTCAGCTTCAAAACTCTGCTCAACAACCCTTTCACAGCAGCTTCTCCTTTCTCTTTCAGCTCATCAGTGAGAATAACTCTGACTTTAGAGAAAGGTTTAGAGGTACCCTTGCACTTTACCTCATACTCAATGAATTTCTCATCACACCAGTGAGGTGTCAAAGTCATAGTAGGATCTCCTTTGACCCTTTTCTTCTGGACTTTCTCTTTCACCCTTGCATTCCCACTGAGTTTCTTGGTATCATTGTGAGGATCTCCATTCAGAACTTCCTTGAACTCACTGTTTTTACCAAGCTCCTTCCTTGGAACAACCTTCAGCTTTTCTCCACAGAACACTGAGATGCAAGAGGCGTGTAGTTTCTGAAATCTGGTGGGAACAGCCTGATAGAAGACATTCTTGTTGATGTGGGAGAAGGAGACTCTCTTATTAGGCATATCAACGATTGCTCCCACTGTAGCCATAAATGTCCTTCCTAAGATCAAAGGCATCTCATGATCCTTGTTCATCTCAACAACCTGAAATTCAGTATGGAGAACACAGTCCCCAACTTGGACAGGAAGGTTGCGAATGGTGCCATAAGGAACTGCTCTGGAAGAGTTTGCAAAAGTCAGAGTCACCTGAGAAGGCTCAACTTCAGTAATGCCCAACTTGTCTACAATCGCTTTTGAGACAAGATTCACACAAGATCCAGAGTCACAAAGAGCTTCCTTAAATTCTACTCCAGCAATGGAACATGGAAAAGCAAACTTTCCAGGGTCATCAACCTTAGGCAACACCTTCAGGTGTCTAGGTGGAATCGGATAGGGAACCTTAGGAACATAGACTCGCACTGGTGGAATATCAGTAGATCCGTCGGGAGCGGGAGCAGTCGTGGGAGCAGTCGCGGGAGCAGTCACTCTAGAGCTAGCAGACTGCTCTGTTCTCTGTTCTGCGCCCAGAACAGTCTCAGCGAACAGTTGTTCTGCTTGTTTTTCCTCAGATTTCTCACGTCTCTGCTCGGTTGCATTACAGTGCTCAACCCTAGGATTCATCACACTTTTTCCACGAATGATCTCTTGCTGTCTTTTAACAGTTTCAGCAGTTTGAGCAAGCTGAACATCAATCTTCTTTATGTGGTTGCTCACAGTATCATATTTTGAATTCAGCTCGGTGAACATGCTGTCCATCCTGGTGTTGATGTCTGTGGTAACCTGATTCAGTGCCTTGACCTGAAGTTGCTGGCTCTGGAGCATCTGCTGCATCATAATGTTCAGATTTTTCAGATCATCTGGCGGACTGTTCCCTGCAGTCGGAGCACTCGCGGCTGGAACAACTTGTTGATTGCTCTGCGGGATGGTGTTCTGATACCCAGATCCTTGTGCCTGGTTGTTCTGCAGTAGCTGATCGACCTTAGCTGTTAGCTCATCAATTTTCTGGGTGTGTACACTGTTCCCTTTCTTGGAGCGGTTGCTCTCCTGATTCTCATTGGCTGAGCTAGCTGCCATGTTCTCAATCAGCTGGAGCGCTCCATCAGTGGTCTGAGTCATGAAGTCTCCATTGCTCGAAGAGTTTAGAGCACCTTGGTATTTCCAGTCCACCCCATCATAGAAAATGCCCAGGAGGTAATCATCATCAAATCCATGGTGAGGGCATTCTCTCTGGTAGTCATTGAAGCGCTCCCATGCGTCACAAAAAGGCTCATCATGGAGCTGTCTGAATGAGGTGATCTTGTTCCTCAATGTAGCTGTTCTCGCCTTAGAGTAGAAATGGTTGAGGAACGCTGATCGGACCTGTTCCCACGAAGTGAGAGAGCCGGTAGGGAGAGAGTTCAACCACCGTGCAGCTTTTCCATCAAGAGAGAATGGGAATAGCATGCACTTGATGTAGTCTGGTGGCACACCATTCGCACGAGTGAAACTGCAGACTTTTTCGAAATTCTCAATATGCTCCATTGGAATTTCTGCAGAGAGACCAGAGAACACTTTTCGCTGCACCAGATCAATCAGAGCAGGCTTGATCTCGAAGTCCTGCCTGGTGCAGAGTGGAGGAACAATGGCAGAGCGCGTAGTAGGAATGTTCCGCGGAAGGTTTCTCTCCCCGATTGGAACAGTCTGCGCTGCTTGTTCTTGCCGCGCGAGAGCAGCCTGTTGAGCATATTGTTCTGCAGCTGCTTGCTGAGCTTGGATGGTCTGCTGCATCTGAAGCATCTGCTGTTGCATCAGTTGCATTGCTGCAGCGAGATCATCTTGATGACCGTGATCACCCATGGTGGTGTCAGTAGGCCTTGGCTGTTGTCTGTTCTGATTTTCTAAACCTTGCGATCTCCTGCAACAAAGAGAAAAGAGCAAGTTAGAGGTCTTAGACTAAATAAATAACCGAAAAATAAAGGTAAAAAGATGGTCCCCGGCAACGGCGCCAAATTGATATTCGTGTTCACGCACACCAATTAACCTAATGTGCACACTACCACAATCGAATGGTATGTCGATGTAGCACTTTAGGATCGAATCCACAGAGACCAACTCTTACACTTTATTTATATTGGATCAATACTTAGCTAAAACAAATATGGGGTTTTGATTGATTTGGTAACGTGAGGAACAAGTAAAATAATATAAATGAGAATTCAATTTAAAGAGAAGCCAGCCTAGGGTTACTTCATCGGGTGCTAGAACTTGTGAGCCAAACAATTATTCAAGTGCTAATAAGAACAGTCTAGAACTCGGATCACTCAAGTAGAACAGTCCACTGTCGTGGTACTGCTCCCTATGCTGATCGATCTCACCGTCTAACTGTCGTTGAGGTGAGAAGCGACAACAAGCAATAGAGATCAAGTCCGATAGGTTCACAAAACACCCTAATATCTACTTTCGCTGATTAGGGATGCAATGCTCATTCAAAACAGATCTAGCAACCTAAGCACTTTTGATGATCAGATTAAACCTATGATCTAACATTAAGCGGCCAGTTTAATGCAAGCAGTAAGAATGGTTATGAATGAAGACAATCGAGTGATTCACTTATCTATGTTTAGCTCACGAAATCAACACCCTAGAACCCTAGACAAGCAAGCCGACTACTCAGCCATGAACAGAGAAAACACAGAGTTCATAGATGAATAATACTGCATAAATATAACAGAAACAAAGAGAGGGTTCAGGATATCTTCTCTATGGAGAGAGAGATGGAGCCTTCTCCCTTTACAATAAGCAAATCCAATAATCTCAAAGTTTCCAATGGTTTCTTGTGTCTAGAATAGCGTAGAATGATAAAGAGAAAACAGAAAATATGATATATCAAAGGCCACAGGCGGCCAGAGAGAAAAAGAGGATAATTAGGGCAAATCCCGAGATGTTGTATTTTCCTTATTCGTCGGGAACAACCGCGGGATCACTCCGTCTGCTTGTTCCGCTTGATCGGGAACAGTCATCAGACTGTTCTGCGTGAAAATCACCAAACTGCACTGTTTTCTGCTTCTTTTGTTCCAGCAGGTCCATCTCCCATCCAGTGCAACTCCAGACCTGTAATGACTCGAAAAGGACTAGAAAGACTCGATAAAGACTTGAAAACCAATTAGAAAACATATATACAATGATGTATAAAACACCATATATCACAGATCAAAGGAAGGCTTATTCTTGTCTCAAAGAAAGTATATCATTGATCTCTTGAAGGGAGCAGGTGTGTATGGAGGAAAGACAGCAAGGATGCCTATGGAAGATGGCTATAAGGTTCCACGTGAGGGGGAGATTGAAGATAGCAAGCCATTCCATGATCCTAAGCTGTATAGGAAGCTGGTGGGGAAGCTGATTTACTTGACTATCACTCGGCCTGATGTATGCTTTGCAGTGAATCAAGTAAGTCAGCATATGCAAAGTCCCAAGGAACACCATTGGAGGATGGTAGAAAGGATCTTGATGTATCTCAATGGCACTACTGGTATTGGAGTGTGGATGGGATGCAACAAGAGCACTGAGGTAGTAGGATATTGTGATGCTGATTGGGCAGGAGACCGAGCTGATAGAAGATCAACCACTGGCTATTGCACCTTCATTGGAGGCAACTTGGTAACTTGGAAGAGTAAGAAGCAGAAGGTGGTGTCTTGTTCTAGTGCAGAGGCTGAGTACAGAGCTATGCTAAAGCTCACAAACGAGTTGGTGTGGATCAAAGGTATCTTGAAACACTTGGAGATCATACAAGCTACACCAATGACCATGCATTGTGATAACCAAGCGGCTATTCACATTGCATCCAACTCAGTCTTCCATGAGAGAACAAAGCACATTGAGGTTGATTGTCACAAAGTGAGGCAGATGATGGTTCTAGGAGTGATCTTGCCGTGTTACACTAGAAGTGAGGATCAGTTAGCTGATGTGTTTACTAAGGCAGCGAGGCAGAAGACTATGGAGTCCATCCATATCAGGTTGGGACTCATTGATCTAAGCAAGAGCAGCTATTCCCCTTAGTCATGAGTTCTTCACTCTTTTTCCCTTATCAAAGTTTTGTCCCAATGGGTTTTCTTTGATGAGGTTTTTAATGAGGAAGAGCTCATGGCTATCCAAGCTTGACTTATTCCACATGGTCAAGCTTGAGGGGGAGTGTTGAGATGAGCTTGAGATAATGAGTATGATTATCATGGAAAGGAGAGAAGAAGAAATGTAACTTGGAAAAGTTACCACACAGTAAAAATATTGTTACTGTGTGGTAAAAGTAAAATGGAGGGTGCAGAGTGAATAGTGAGCAAGAGGTAAAGCCTTGAAGTGAACTAGAGGGTTAGAAGAAAGCAGCAAGCATCTGACCGTTTATGGATAAGGGGAGAGGCGCGCCAAGGGCTGGAGACAGGCTGTAAAGGCAAGAGCATCTGGTCTAAGATGCTCTTGGCATCAAGCGTGTGTGAGCTCTCAGCCAAGTGATTCAAAACCAGTCTCTCCCACCTTGTTGACTCTACATGCTCCTAATAGTAATTAGGAAGTCGAAACCCTTGTTCTCTCCATCCTATATATATTGTAACTCAGCTCATTAATAAAGTTTAAACAGTTCTTGACATATTTTCTCTTAAGTCTCTTTTCAATGATTCTCCATTAGTCTCTCTTAATCTCTTCTTATTCTCACTTTATCTCTTAAATCTATTCTCTTCTTTACTCAGATTACTCTAAACTCCTAAAATAATACTTATGAGATTTATTCAACTTCCTGGTTATTCTCCACTGATTAGTGGTTCCAAATAAAGCTTCTTAGATCG
>NW_026619465.1:0-8200 GCF_000801105.2 Raphanus sativus | reverse complement strand
ACCAAGCAGGAAGGTGCTGGATTTTGGGTACATCCACTCGTCTTCGGACAATTTCCACGCCGAGGAGGAAGTTCTGAAACCCGAGGTTCCGGAGGTTGATAGGAGTGCGTATTGCGACGCTGTCTTCGGTTCTGATGCTCCCCTTCCCGTGATCCCGATTCCCCGACGACCTCTGAGGGTGCGTAAGGAAACTGACTCGCAGAGCGAGGTATCCACTGAGTATCTTGAAACTCTTCGAGAGTTTTATGAGGTTCCGAAGGGAGTCATGTTTCGCATTCCTCGCGGGGATGAGTGTTCGGAGAATCCTCCGAAGGGTTACTTCACTTGCTACGAGGCGTTCCTGACGCAATGCCGACTGTGGTTCCCAATCCCCGGAGTCATCGTTCAGGCTCTCGACCGTTTCGGAATCGTAATCAGCCAGCTGAACGTGCCGGCCTTGGAAAGCTGGCTTGGCGTTGTGATTTTGAGTTACGAGTTAGGGATGGTCCTTAGTCCTGCTGACTTCGAAGGGTTGTGGAACTCCAAGACGACGAGCATCAATGGAGTATACTCCATGAAGGCGAGGACCAATTTTTCGGTAATCCATGGAGTCACCTCGCACGCCAAGGATTACGTTGACCGTTTCTTTTTTGTGAGGATAGATGGAGAATCTGTCGAGGAAGGCTTCCTCCACCTATTCCCGACGGACTGGTTGTACCAACGAGGTAAGATCGTCGTGTCCCCTTTCTTAGGGTCCGAAATGCGAGTACTGAACGTTTTTTTTTTTTTTTTTTTTTAGAGAACAGGTGTCTCGCGCATGTTCCTTCCGATCTTTCGACCAAGAGAGACATTTTTAGGACAATGCCTTGTTCCTGGAACTCCTTTACTCTTGACCGGATTCGTGGGGCGGTCGCGCTTCACCGATCGCGGGGCGGTACGCGGCCTTGTGTCAATGATGGTTCCTACGTTTTTGCCCCCTCAAGGCGGAGGCGGAGATCTCGGAAGGATAAAGGGATTGCTTTCGAGGCCTCGTCGGAAAATGGCGAGCCGTCGAGATGCGATCCTGACTTCACTACAGAGAATCAGGGTGTTCCTTCCCCGGGTGACTTCTTCGATGACCTCCCTCCAGCGTTTTCCCGTGACGAGTCTTTGGACAACGAGGAGAGGGACAAGGTGACTGCGGAGGGCGCTCGCTTGGTCAACGAGGTTTTTTTTCGAAACTTGAGTAAATTCCCTTTTCTTTTTATTTGACCTCGACTTCTTTGCCGGCTGTGAGAGTGTGGAACGCATCGATTGATGGAAGTTTCCATACTGCCCGGCTGGCCCGTTTTAAAGCGGAGGAAACGGAAAGGGAATTTGCCAAGTATCGGTTGGAGGTTGAGGAGCAAAAACGCCGGCAAGCCAAGGCCCAGGCCTGAGCCCTTGTTCGTGCGGAAAGGAGCGGGCGGAGAAGAGCTGCCGCTGAGCTGAACCGAAGAGCCGAAATTTTCTCTACTGAATTTGAAGCGTACAAAGAGGCTCAGGACTTTGTAGGCGATTTTCGTGAGTGTCGCGGTTCGGCTGGTACTCTACACAAGATGCAGCGTGAGGGTTTCTCTCTTTCTGGCGAACTTGCCACGATGGATGGCTCGATGAGAATATGCGCTAACGCCGAATCCTTTGTTCCTCCGATCGAAGGAAGAATTCGAGAGTTGTGGAATCCTATCCAAGTCTCGGAAGATACGGCGGATGTAGGCGCGGGTTTGAATGCAGGCGACGGGGGTGAAGAGGTCGACCAGCCCGATTCCTCGTTCGGAATATCTCTAACTGATTGTTATGCATTTGATTATAATTTGTGATAAGCCGAGTGTGGCTGTTTGTATGTATGTGTTGCGACCCTTAGGAGGTCGCGTGACTTTGTGTTTCTCGGGATTGGCCGTTGGTGGCTTTTGAATCCCTGTTATAAATGCTTTTATGAATTCTGCGTTTTGATTTATACTTTCGTCAAGTGTAGAGGGTTTGAATACGTGCAGTCACTCCGTATTCAATCTCTTCTTTTTGTCGCTTGATCCGTAGGTTACTCTATAGCGAACGTTAGGTTTATAAGTGATAAGAGGCAAATTTTGGAATCTCGTATTCTGGATACTTATGCCTATGAGATGTCTTAGATACCAGCAAGGCCGGGTTTAGGGCAAGACCTAGGTCTACTTTCGGACTGAAGCTGTGCGATGACAAATCGGCTTTCGTTTTGCTTGTTTGCGATTTCGACCTGACTCGTACCGTTTTAGAATCTGCGAAGTGCTTATCGGCTTATATGATTCGTTTGGATACGAGTCGAGCTACTTCCTTTACGAAGAGCTAACCAAAATTTGGATTTTTTTTGTATAGCGCGCTATGGTATCCTTGTCGGATGCAAGAGGACTTCGTTAGAAGCCAGACTACGAATTTGATTGAGTGAAATGTTTCTATGTTTTTCCGTCGGGGCCAATCGACGGAAATGAATTTTAGAGTCGCGGACAGACTGTTTGATAGAGTTTTTTAGAGTCGCGGATGGACTTGTTTGGAGGAGAATGGAGAATCAAGACTTTGTGGGAACTAACAAAGTCTCGCGTTCCTCAAAGATATGATTTTCGTTTTCCGTAATGTTTATGCGTTGAGTAAGCATTTGAATTAAAGACTTTATAATGTAGAGTAAATGTGAAAAGTATTTTTGCGGGAGTAAAAGGATGTTTGTCCCCATTCCCCCCCCCCCCCCCCCCCCCCTTTTTGGGGAGGGGGATAGCTGAACTCGTCGGGTTGCGACGAGCTGCCTACGTACCTTTTGCAAGGATCAAGCCATCTCGTAGTTCTGTTTTTATCGCGGTTTGCTATTACTCCACGATTTCCAGCGCCTTGACTGTTTCAGCTAAGTCGGTGGTCGCGTTGGGAGTTAGGTTATCCGTTCTTTCGGTGATGGTCTCGAGGATTTTCCCGCTATCCTGAGTTGTGGCCTGTTCGGACAAATCCGAGCTGTTCTTTGCTGGGTTCTCGGAGATACTCAGATGCTTCTTAGTTCGCTTCGGGTTAGCTACTGGGGCGTTCCGATTGCTGCGCAATTTATGTTCCGCCAGGAAGCAGAGTCGCGACTGTTTTTGGCTTCCCCAGATCACCGCTGTTCCAGTCGGTGTTGGAAACTTGACGCTGAGATGGTAAGTGGACGGGACTGCCTTCATAGCGTTTATCCAAGGAGTTCCCATTATGGCGTTATAGATAGCCGGGTTATCCACTACCGCGAATTCGACGATCTTCGTGACTTCTTTAGCCATGACCGGGAGTCTGATTTTTCCGAGGGTCATGGACGTGACGCCCGAGAATCCAGTCAATGGTCTTGGTTCTGGGATGACTTCTCCGAGGGGTATGTTCATCCTCTGCAGAGTGTCGCGGAACATGATGTTGACCGTGCTTCCTGTGTCGATGAGGATGCGGCCGACTTCGAGATCTTTAATCACCAAGTCGATGACCAGAGGATCGTAGTGGGGTTTATCGAGTCCGGCCGTATCCTGTTCCTCGAAGACGATTGCGTGATTGGGAACGTCGTCCTCTGGACACCATCCGGGGCTTGTTTCGGCCCTCCGTCCGTAGGCTTTGATCGACAAAACGGAGTCCTGGTAAAAATACGATCCTCCGATGATTATGTTGATCCTTTGGCGGTTGTTGTTGTTTCCTTCGCCGTCTTGCCTCCGTCCGTGTTTTTCGCCTGATTGAGTTCCGGGAGCGTTATTGATGACAAAGAGCTACATTTTATAGTGTTTCTAGTCAAAAGAAATAAAGGAAAATGATGAAAACAATACATAGAAAATGCAAACTTGACCAGATCTGGTCAAGGCACGAAATTTAACATTGACTGGCCTTGAACCCTTCATCTTCCACTGTCCAGGTTCAATGTATTCGTGCAGTCCATGCTGGGAAGGATACGGACACCCGCAGGACGATCTACACACCCGACGGACGTCGAACATGACCCGTTGGTTGATTTTCATGACCAAGATGTGAACTGGTGTGAACCAAATCTTCAGACAGCTGAATTCCCATGCCTTAGTGAAATATGGATGAGAGAAATCCATCAATGGGTCGAGAACTGAAGCAAGGACGTCAGGACAGCCTTCCGGGCACGTAGGACGCACCAAAAGGACCATAAGAGAAAATCTGTGAACATCTTTGAACTCTTCTCGTCCCAAGTTGAATCTGGCATGACTATCAGTCTTAGAATGTTGAATTGGCTGGGAAAGAAGTGAAGTAGGTCGATCAAATCCATCTCTAGGTCGTGGTTCAAGACTGAGCTCCAATCCGGCCGTTCGGGCGGTACGTGCGGTATATAGTCCAGAAACGAATGGCGATGGACTGAAACAGAATTGGTGCGTCTGAATGTGACGATGTCTTGACCGTTGATCATGAAATGGAAATCAGCACGGGGAAGACAAAGTCCAGTATGGTCAAGTCGGTCATCTGGCCATGGTTCCAGCCAAAGCTCCCTTCCGGACGCATGCAGGACGGACCAGAACACTGCACGGTCAGTTTGTCCGGTATGGTGAAAGACATGAACCTCGGTTGGAAAGTTCAGAACGTCCTGAACTCCATGCTGAGCTGGTTCCATGTACTGATCCGTGGACCGGGGTCTATCATTCCCTCCCTCTTCAAAAGGATTTGTCCTCAAATCCAAAGTACCTATATCAAAAAGAGATGAATCAGATACAAAGGAATTAAAATTAATGGAAAATTCAGGGAATAAAAAATATGGACAGAAACTTCCTTGGAGTTTAGAAGTCCTCTTCATCAAGTAAGTCCAAGTCCTTTGGCATCCATCATTGCTTACTCTCCTTAGAAACTGATCATGCTTATCCTGTTCATCCAAAACAACTAGAGAAACCACATCAAATCTGACAAAGAAATAATCAAAGGGTTTCTCTATCCTTAAGACATCAAAAACAGGATCCAAGCTCTTAGGATAATCATCAAGCACGTGGGCAAGCATCAAGCAAGTAAACCGAGTGCCAAAATTCGGTTTATCAAATTCAAAATCAGGCCAAGGTGTGAAACTGCTAGGAAAAGAATGAGATAATGCCAAATTTGTAAAATTCTCATCATGAACGAAATCAAAAGAATTCTTTGGCCTAAGCAATTTCGGTTCATGCTTGTTCCTACACCAAATCTCTTTCAAAGCACAGCTCAATGAAAACAATTCATGAAAAGGTTTAAGCAAAATGTTTTTTCAACCAAGTAAAGACTTGTTTTTGCTTAGAAATTCTCAGTTTCAAAACATTTTCATGAAGAGCAGAGACAATCAACTCATGATCCTTACAGTGCTTTTGGTTTGGACAGGAGGTGGACTGAGGAGACACCTTTGGTTCATGGAGGATCGGTTTTGGCTTAGGTCGTTCCCTTCTTGGGCATGAATCTCCTTTAGAAATCTTGTACTCGCGGATAGATGGGCTGGAGAACCTCCGGTTTGAAAAATTCATATCTCCTTCATCCGCGAAGCTTTTCAACTGATTCCAAGCCTCAGAGAATCCTTGGTGAGTTCGCCTTCCAGAAAAATTGGTTTCATGACAAAAGACCTTCTGAAAGTCGAGATACCCTTCGTGGACTGAACCTCTGTCGCTGGCATCTCCAAGGTAGCCGGTTTGGACAACGATGCTTCTCCAAAACTCAGGCTGTTTGGCACGATCAATGCTTTCATTCAGAGGCTGAACCTGTCTTTCCTGGATACTCAAAACAAACACTAAAAGACCAGGATCAAATGTGCAAGAGAGATACTTGTTCAAATCAAACATCAAAATATATTTTCCAAGAACAAGAAGCACACATTTCAGCCTTTCAAGATGATCATCAAAATAGATGTTACAGACCAGAATTTTCTCAAGACATGCAAAAATATTAGACATTTTCAGAAAGTGAATATCCTGCTCAACATCTGAACACACAAGCTTAAGTTCAGATTGAGAAACATTTGTCAAAGACTTAAGAGACTTATCAAAGAATGTGTTGTAAACCAAAATATCATTAAGGCTCAAAACAACACATTGATCACGAGATGATCTCAAAAGATGCCAAGGTTTATCAGTTTCAAAACACACAAGATCAGGCTGCAAAACATAATCACAAGAATTCAGATCACAAAAATCATTTTCAGTTCTAAGTGATTCATGTTCCAGCAACTTCTTAACCAAAATTCCGTCCAAGGCACAAGAGGATGCAAATAAATTATCAGTGATCAGTGCATGAATATAAGAACTCAGATCAAAGTCATTTCCTTTGAAGACAAACGAATCAAAAGAGTTTCTAGCACAGAAATCGGTTTGTTGCAAACTATGATCAAATGACTTTTCAAGAGAATGAAAACCTTTGTTGTGTTCCAAGAACTGATCAAAGCTCAAAATAATTCCAGAATTGATGCCATTGACATTTTGAAAACATTGTTGATCAAGAAGTTCATCAGGTTTAAAATTTTCAAAAGAATTAATTATGTTTTCAAAAACAGATTTTGAAACACAAAATTCTTTCATCTTGTCAAGACCAAAACGAGTCACATCATGAGAACTGATCTTGACAAACATTTCAGGCAGAGAATTAAGCAAATCAGAGTTCTCACAGTGCTTTTGAAAATCCGGAGACAAAGGGGGAGGAGATGTGCCGGGATCAAAGCATAGATGACTCTCCATAGCGATGGATGTGATGCTTGTTGCTTCCTCATCAAAGACTGGACCAAGTTCGTCCTCCTCATCAAAGATAGGACCTAGATCATCATCAAAAGGTGTCCTAGTGCCAGGAAGTCGTCCATGATGTGGATGGTTGAATGGCTCTTCCTCAAAATCCTGTGAACTAAAAACAAGACTGCTCGGAAGTTCCGGCTCAAAACAGGTTAGTCCATCATCAATCATAAATTCAGATTTTGGAGAAGGAAGATCACATTCATCCTCACAGGTGATCAAACTTCCAGTTAGATCTTCATCAGATTCATCATAAATGGGTAAAGAATCTGAAAAATCTTTAAGCTTTTCAAAATAGTTTTCAGATTCACCTTGAGTTTTCTCACTGATGAACAAGGATGGCTCAGCTACAGGTGCACGTGTGGATGTGCTCTTCTTGTGGCTCTTGCTGATGTCCTTGAGGGCTTGCATCATTCCCTTCTCAAAGTTGTCACAGATCTCTTGGACATCAAACTGAAAGGATCGCCTCTTTGGATCAGCCACATCTTTGACCTTTTCTTTGCACCTTTGGTTTGGCTTTTCCTGCACACTAACAAACTCATCAAAATTGTTCAAAGAATATTTAAATGGAGTTTGAGAGACAGATGGTCGTGGGGAGTTCTTCTTGCTACTTTGCCTTAGAAGACCAAACATCTTAACCTGAAAATCTCAACACAAAAGTTAGATAAAAAATCTCACACTCTCAAGTGTTTGATCCTCACCCACACAAGTGTTTTCTCTCAGATTTTATGGTGATCACACAAGGTTTATACTCAAAGTTCTAAGAGAACAGATCAAAGAATCCCAATGGGCAAATCCAAGTAAGATCAAAGGTTTAAGATAGAAAGATAAGAGATTGTGATTTGGGAACCCGCTTTAACCAACTCAAAGGCCGGATTTCTCCTCGGCCAGCAGGTTTTCTCTTCCACCACCAATCCACAAATCAAACTTTGAAACTCCTTTTTTTTTATACTCTTTTTTTCTTTTTTTTTTTTAAAAATCGTAGATCTCCTTTTTTTTTTTAAATGGTGGATGGTAATGAGTGGCCCGGGTTCAAGAAAGGTAGAAGAAGAAGTGTTCAAAGAAAATGGAAGATGAGAAAAATGGATAGAAGTAGAGTTACCGGAAGAGTGGCTCTGATACCACTTGATAGAACCAAAATCGGGATCACTCTTTCGGTAAGGTTGATATGGACTCTGATCCGGAAGGATAGAGAACTGGTGGGATGAATGGTGACACAATGGGATGCGGAAAGGCCCAATGATACTACCAGACTTCAAATGTTGCCGGATGTGACGCACCGGTCCAACAAAGGAAGGATCGAAACTTGGAGATAACCTCACCAAGAGACTAGAAATGTTCTAAACAAAGAACAGAGAGTAAAAACTCAAAAAGAAGAAGAAAATTCGTTTTTAGCATTGCAATGACAAAGAGTTACATTTTATAGTGTTTCTAGTCAAAAGAAATAAAGGAAAATGATGAAAACAATACATAGAAAATGCAAACTTGACCAGATC
>NW_026619464.1:0-8208 GCF_000801105.2 Raphanus sativus | reverse complement strand
GATAATAATATCATATAGTGAAACTCATACAGTCACTTTACGTACGTTTACCAAAGATGCAAATAATCTTCTAAACATGTCTATAGCATGCAATTACTCTATTTAATATCAGTGGCATGAAAGTGTAAATAATACTGAAAACTAATAGGCATTCTATATGTGTATTTAATAAGATAGATGTGTTGTTATTGGTAACTACATGTCATTTACCCCTATTAATGCAACTCACCCTTCATTAACGTTTTATATCCATTTTAGATGATACCGTTAACAGAGGAGTTAATAAACTAAAGGAATCTTAGTTGAGATTTTCTCCGTCTAAAACTCAGTTAAATGGTTCTTTCCAATCTATTTTTAGTTGAAGAGTTTCATTGTTAAAATCCTTATTTTAATTATAAACGTGTTGTTTTTGATTAACTATATATCGTTTTCTCTTTTTTTTAATAGAATTCAATATTTTTTTTATGTCAAAAAACTATTATATTATTCAAATTTGAGGTAGTCTGGATAACAAGATCGCAATAGAATTCAGTGTTCCAAATTAAAAATTTACAGCTATTTTAGACAATATTGTTAACGGAGGGTCAATACAGAATCTTAGTTGTGTTTTATGCCGAAAACATAGTTAATTAATTTTTTCCGATCCAGTTTTAATTTAAAGGATTTCCTGAAAATTTTCTACGTTTTACATCAGCATTAGTTTGATAAAAAGAAAAACAAAATTCAGAAATGGATTCCCACAGCTTTTATTTTTATGATTTATTTCTATTTGTTTTTATGTATTTATATAAAGTGTGTTATATATTATATGGTAAAGCTGATGTTAGAAATTTGGTTGAGTTGAAACTATATAATGGTTACATTTTTATGGAATATTAGATTCTGTGTTAATTAATCAGAATCCCCTATATATTATTTTAGGAGCACTAAAAGAAAATAACCTTTACTTGATGTGTTATTTACACAATGCCATTTCCTAGGTGTCACTCTCACATTCACTCTCACCCCTATCTTGACAAAACCCTTAACTTACTAGAATTATTACTTATTGTGCCATTGATATATTCCAATTTACTTATTTATTGACCTACTATTTACTTATACGAAATTAAAAGAATTGTATTATTCCTCTGTATTAATTGACGAATTGATGGTCTCTAATCTTTCCATGTTTTCAAAATCGTTATATGTTTCAATTAGTGCCAAATCCCATGTACATTCTATATTTAACTGTGCATTAAACATTCAATTTTTATAAGCAAGCGCAAATATAATGAAAGCAAAGTAATATAAAAGTAAGAAGACATGGATCAAACATGTATAACGTTTTACCAGTTTTATTATTTGACGATTGTCTGAAGAAATTAGTTTCAGTTGAAAATATATATTCTAAGCTAATAATGTATGTTATACTGTGACCTCTGTGACTACAACAATGATCTGTTAGAAATAATAATGCATCTACAATAAACATATCTTATATTTCATAAATTATGACATAGTCAACAAAATATATATTATAAGAGAAATTTCTTACAAAAAAATAAAATCCCGTTTTTTAAATTTCATGTTTAATGCACAGTTAAATATATAATGTACATTCTATATTAGTTCAACCTACTCCAACCCTAACTTCATTTCAATGGTTCGATATATAAATGGTAGCAGGAGCACACATAAAAATCATCTCAAACTCAATTTCTATTATTTTGTTTTTTACAATAATAGATATGTTATAGTTGTTTTGGTTTATAGGTGCAAAGTTATGTTATATATATTTTGCATTGTATACGAATATATATATATATGATATTTTTTGTGACATTTTTTATAGACTCTGTACTAAAGAAAAATCTATTATTGATATTTACATTGTTTTTTCGCCGCTGTATATATATATGGTTACTCTTAAAAAATACTCATAATTTAATATAAAGGAGATTAACAAAAATGGGTAACAATACATTTATCACGGAATCTTAAGTTTGACTTTTTATTCTATAATTCCATTGTTATTAGAAGGAAATCCGGCTAAAATCATATATACGAATGCAAATCATACCTAATTTAGCTACAATTACGTCGTTGATTAATATTTACAACTTTCTTCAAACTGTAACTTTAACCGCCCAAAAATAATCATATCGTAGCATTTTGAAACATTGTTCATGTAACATAAACTTTCCTTTATCGGTAATAATCATATCGGAGCAGGTAATATTTTTGGTAAGAATATATCGGTTTTAATTGTTAGAGAATTTGACCATTGTTCATGTGATATAAACTTTCCTTTATTTTTTTCAAACCCATACCACAATCATTAATGTAAATATTTTTTGCAAACCTGATTTATTATCGATATCAAATAATACGGCAAGTTTATAATTGGTGAGACGTACAATTTACGTAAAAATTAATTACGAATATTATAACAATTATGGCGATTTTATTATTAGAGATTATTGCTCGACGAGTCATAGGACCTATTTAACTCTCATTGCCGAGTTGATATCACCTCAGCACAACCAACTTCTTAAATCATCCCTTAGCAAAAACATTCTCACAAGAAAAAGAGGTATATCATTTCTTTTAGTAAAATAAATAAATAATTGTGTTTTGTTTGGTAAACTAATTCTGTGTGATGTCTTTCTATAGGATTGTAAATCATGAGTTCTCAAAAAAAGATTTTATATCATTTCATATTTCATATTTTATTTTTCTATTATCTATATTTCTTTAGTTATTGCAGTCATCATTTTATTATGAAAGCAATTATTCTATTGCCTATGTTTTGTTTTATCTTAAGTTCATAATATATTTACTTTAGTTATTGTTTACTCCTATTGATTTTTTCCCATAAAATATACTTCAATTGAATCTAACCAATTATATAAATTTTTCAAAAAATAAAATAAACATTATATATACATGTACATTTTCGGTCTATTGGATCAAAATATATTAAAACTAATAATATTTTAGACTAACTCACCCCGTGCAAGGCACGGGCTATCACCTAGTAAATAATTAAAACAAAGAAATTTGAAGAGTACACTCCCTCTATTTTTATTTGTAGGTAGTTTTAGTTAAAAATCTCAATATCAAAAAAGTTATTATTTTTGAAAAAGTAGCATTTAGTATACAATTTCAACCAATAATAAAAATGTATGTATTATTGTATTGGTCACACAATATCTAATTAATGCAAAAGTTGCTTTGAATTATGTAAACACCTTACATTGTGAAACAATTTTTTTCGGTTAAAACTACCTATATAAAGAAATAGAGGGAGTATTAAAAACTATGCTTAAGTGACAGATTTTGGTGTATTACTCACTTAGATAGCTTAATGAAAAGATATTTTGTTTTAATGTATTAGTATACATATAATCTAAGCTAATAGTTTTTAAGAAATAATTTTTGTGTAATTACTTAAAATTTTAAATACGAAATTTAAAACTCATACATGTATATGAACCATAATTAATGTAGACAAATTTTTTTCAAGAGTATTAATTAGTTACGATTTTTTTCTTTATCAGCATATTTATTAAAAATATTCCTATTTTGTAAAAAATTTCTACATCTTTCTCACATTTGGTACATTGGTTGTTGAAAACATTCGATGAATGAAAGCAACCATCATTTTATAGTTCTAAGAAATTATCATTTTACATTTCTATTTAAAAACCATATAATAAAAAAAGAAAACACAAAAGCAAAATAGGTAGCATATATCAATATCTATCCAAAACCTGGATTTTTTGGTTGACGTGGCCCAACCAAAATCTCAATTTCTCTGCGGATCACGCACCATCTCAGTATCTTCTGAACTTTTTCTCTCTCTTATTATATTCAAACACCGTTACATATCAACAAAGTCCATAATCTAAGAAATTGATCCTTTTGTCGTTTTATTTCATCACCCATTACAAAAAGTCTCCATCTTTTCTTCTTCAACCTTCCCACCACTGTCACCACCTTTCTTCTAAAGTATTGATTTTTCACTGTTCTTGATAACCTCTGTTTTTCTTTTCCTACTTAAATTCTCTTTGTTTCTGACAAATCTTTTGTCAAGTCTTCTTCTTTCCCCCACTTTAATGGCTCTATCTGCATTTGCTTTTCCTTCTTACATAACAACCAAAGGAGGTTTAACAGATTCTTGTTGTAAATCAACTTCTCTGTCTTCCTCTCGATCTTTGTTTACAGATCTTCCATCGCCATGTCTGAGACCAAACACCAGTCATGTAAGATCCACTTCTCTTTTCTCTCAGCTTAAATTAAATATGGTTTAGGAACCTTGTTGGAGTTCAGATGAACTGAGATTTGTTAGTAACCCATTTGGTAAAATCTAGAATTAAGTAATGGGTTTATTACTTCAATTTTGACAGAAGTCAAACAAATCAGACCCTTTTTTGTATGTTAGTTTATTAAAATTGGACCAATGATTATAAGTTGTGGAGAAAATGACAGCCTTTTTGTTCTTTATGTTGTGATGTGTGTTTTGTGTTAACAGTCAAACAGAAAGGCAAAAGTGAGTGCTTCACTTGCAGAGATGGGTGAATATTATTCAAACAGACCACCAACTCCATTACTTGACACAATCAATTACCCAATCCACATGAAAAATCTTTCCATCAAGGTAAAGAGAAACAAAAATGAATCACAGTCATCAAGCCCTTTGATCCATAGCTTCTTTTTGATGCTATTTGGTTTATTATCTCATTGGCAGGAACTGAAACAACTTTCTGATGAGCTGAGATCAGATGTGATCTTCAACGTCTCCAAAACAGGTGGACATTTGGGGTCAAGCCTTGGTGTTGTGGAGCTCACCGTGGCTCTTCACTACATTTTCAACACTCCACAGGACAAGATTCTTTGGGACGTTGGCCACCAGTCTTACCCTCACAAGATTCTTACCGGGAGAAGAGGCAAGATGCCGACGATGAGGCAGACCAATGGTCTCTCCGGTTTCACCAAGCGAGGAGAGAGCGAACACGATTGCTTTGGTACAGGACATAGCTCAACCACAATATCTGCTGGCTTAGGAATGGCGGTAGGAAGGGATTTGAAAGGGAAGAACAACAATGTGGTTGCTGTGATTGGTGATGGTGCTATGACGGCAGGGCAGGCTTACGAAGCCATGAACAACGCTGGTTATCTAGACTCGGATATGATCGTCATTCTTAACGACAACAAGCAAGTCTCGTTACCTACTGCCACTTTGGATGGACCGAGTCCACCTGTTGGAGCATTGAGCAGCGCTCTTAGTCGGTTGCAGTCAAATCCAGCTCTCAGAGAGTTGAGAGAAGTCGCAAAGGCAAGTAGTATATACATATTCCATTTCTTTATGAAGTGAATAAAGATTTTAAGCTTTGTGTTGTTGTTGTTGTGTTACAGGGTGTGACAAAGCAAATAGGTGGGCCAATGCATCAGTTGGCTGCTAAGGTAGATGAATACGCTAGAGGGATGATAAGCGGAACTGGATCAACATTATTTGAAGAACTTGGACTCTACTATATTGGACCAGTCGATGGACACAACATAGATGATTTGGTAGCCATTCTTAAAGAAGTTAAGAGTGCAAGAACCACAGGACCAGTGCTTATTCATGTCATAACAGAGAAAGGTCGCGGTTATCCTTACGCAGAGAGAGCTGATGACAAATACCATGGTAAAAATTGATTTATTTTTCGTTAATATCTTAAGGAGTGTGACACTTATATTGATTATTTTTTTTTTTCTTTCAGGTGTTGTGAAGTTTGATCCAGCTACGGGTAAACAGTTCAAAACTACTAACAAGACTCAGTCTTACACAACGTACTTTGCGGAGGCGTTAGTGGCGGAAGCAGAGGTAGACAAAGACGTGGTTGCGATTCATGCAGCCATGGGAGGTGGGACAGGGTTGAATCTCTTCCAACGTCGCTTCCCAACTAGATGTTTCGATGTGGGAATAGCGGAACAGCACGCAGTTACTTTTGCTGCTGGTTTAGCATGTGAAGGCCTTAAGCCCTTCTGTGCAATCTATTCCTCTTTCATGCAGCGTGCTTATGACCAGGCAAGTTTCAACATTATTTAATCATTTTCATTTTCTAAAAAAACTAATAGAACATTTTTTTTTCTGTAGGTTGTACATGATGTGGATTTGCAGAAGTTACCGGTGAGATTTGCGATGGATAGAGCTGGACTAGTGGGAGCTGATGGTCCAACACATTGTGGAGCGTTTGATGTTACGTTTATGGCTTGTCTTCCTAACATGATAGTGATGGCTCCATCGGATGAAGCAGAGCTGTTCAACATTGTTGCAACCGCTGCTGCTATCGATGACCGTCCTTCTTGTTTCCGTTACCCTAGAGGTAACGGTATTGGCGTTGCGTTACCTCCAGGAAACAAAGGTGTTCCTGTTGAGGTAATATAGCTTAAAACCTTGGTCCTCACGTACCGCTCTCGCATCTCCTTTAATCATCTCTTTTTTTGAGTGTGTTTCAGGTTGGGAAAGGTAGGATCTTAAAAGAAGGAGAGAGGGTTGCTTTGTTGGGGTATGGCTCAGCGGTTCAGAGCTGTTTAGGAGCGGCTGTGATGCTCCAAGAACGTGGATTAAACGTAACAGTAGCAGATGCACGGTTCTGTAAGCCGTTGGACCGTGCTCTCATTCGCAGCTTAGCTAAGTCTCACGAGGTGCTGATCACGGTTGAAGAAGGTTCCATTGGAGGGTTTGGATCGCATGTGGTTCAGTTTCTTGCTCTGGATGGTCTTCTCGATGGGAAGCTCAAGGTTACTTTACTTACAACTTTTACATAATATAGTTTGCTCTGTCTTTTTTTCGGAATCTTTATGGTTTCTAATTTTCTGTTGTATTGTTTTTGTTACAGTGGAGACCAATGGTATTGCCTGATAGGTATATTGACCACGGTTCACCAGCTGATCAAATGGCTGAAGCTGGACTCATGCCGTCTCATATAGCAGCAACTGCGCTTAACTTAATCGGAGCACCAAGGGAAGCTCTGTATTGAGAGTTTAAAACATATACAAGAAGCAAGTCATTTGGCTGAGATGGTAAAGACAATGTTTGCAAAGATTAGTTGTAATGTAACTTTGTTTAAGGAGTCTGATTTTGAGATCAAGCTGTACAACCATATCTAACATCTTTGTAAAAATCAAATATTCTCTCCCTTTTTTAATAGATGATGTTGCAGAATTCTTTTTTTTTTCAAATTATTTCGAGTTTTTAGTTTTCGATGTAAAGTTTATTAATTCTTATGTTATACAGTACGTTTTTTATATTTTGTAAATTATTTTTCTATTGGTTTAATTATGGTTGGTTAGGTAGTTATTGATGTTTTTGTTTTAAAAAATGTATAAATTGTTAATGTTTTATTAATTACTAGGTGGCCGGCCCGCACCCTGTGCGGGCATTGTACAGATTCAAATTATACGGGTAGAGCTGGGTCTACAGATCGACCCACTCCGTCCGTCCCGCCAACCCGCGGATCACCTAGTTTTTTGACTCATAATGATCCGCATGATCCGCAATGAAAGATTCAAAATACATGCACCCGCTCCGCCCAAATTTACAGGTAATTCGCGGGACCCGCGGGTTAAATATTATGGAATATCTTGTATCTATTTAAGAGAGAGAAAGAGAGAGAGAGATAGAGATTTAGTGTTTAACCCGCGGGTCTCTCTCTCTCTCTCTCTCATCGTAAACCTTTTTTTGAAAAATATAAAAATGTAAACATTCTTTTAATTCACCGATTATTTTTTTAACTACCACAATTTTGATTTATATAGGAATGTTTCCTAGTTTAATATTTTATCATGAATTTTTCTTGGTTGAATTACCAACTAATCATAGTTTGCCAAATAATGTACAACATTTTTTAAAGATAATAAATAAAATAATAATAATTTGTGTTAAGTTTTTAAAATAAATGAAAATATTATTAGCTGCCAAAAGATTAATTTTTTTTAACAATTTTAAAACCGTCACAAAAGAGTAAATCATAAACAGTAAACATTATACCATAAACCCTTGGACAAATCTTAAACCCTTGGGTAAAAATCCAAACACTAAACTCTAAAATCTTGGATATACCCTAAACCCTTGGATAAATCATAAACACTAAACTGTAAACCCTTGGGTATACCCAAAACACTAAATATATATCTCTCTCTCTCTCCCTCTCTCTCTCTCTCTCTCTCTCTCTC